>NC_056522.1:305063688-305139749 GCF_019175285.1 Sceloporus undulatus | reverse complement strand
GCCCTCCAGTAGGACCCCAGTGAAGCCAACGGGCCTCTGGGAGCCCTGCTGCCGCTGCCGGAGCCCTCCTGGAGGGCCCCAGCGAAGGTAACGAGCCTCCAGGAGGCCCACTGCCGCCGCCAGAGCCCTCCTGGAGGGCCCCAGCGAAGGCAACGGGCCTCTGGGAGGCCCACTGCTTCTGCCAGAGCCCTGTTCTAGGGCTCTGGCGGCCGCAACGGGCCTCGGCGAAGTCTCACGCGACCTTTTTTGTGGTTGCGCGAGACTTCGCGCTGCCATTTTTTTTCAAAATGGCGGTGAAGTCTCGCACGACCTCGGGGAAAAAATGAAAAAATGGCGGCGCCCAGGAGCCGGAATCGGCGGCGGCAGGGGCAGGCAGGGGCCGGCCAAAAGGCCTCCAAGGGCCGCATCCGGCCCGTGGGCCGGAGGTTGCCGACCCCTGCTCTTGATTGGTATATGGGAATCTCATGTAGAAATGTGTCCAGAGACAAACTTTTAACAGGATATACTGCAACAAGTCTTAATTTGTTAATGGCTGGTTGAATCAGCTCTACCATTGGGCAGGGTGAGGTAGACTCAGGCTGCAAAATTGGGATATTGCAAAAGGGCAGAAAATGTTGTTATTTGCTGTTACTTATGGCAAGTATTTCAAAAAGAGACCTCCAAGAGCCCCAGTCACCAACAGCCTTGCTCAAGTCTTGCAAGCTCAGGGTCATGGCTTCCTTTATTGATTTAAATGTTGAGGTATTTATTTTTGTTGTGTTTGTACTACCCGAGATGGAGAATGGGATTTTCTTCTATATTTACCAAAATAACATGATCAGAGTTTGGATAATCATACCCTCTAACTGTCCCAGGAACAGTCCCAATGAATCCTCTCATATCCCATTTTTTCCACAGCTTTTAAAGTTTCCCAGTTTCTCTCCTCCCACTTTGCCCTTTCATGATCAACTTTCCTCCTTAATCCCTGTCCTTTGCACTTAATTAGTTCAGCAGTGGGGAGAGGGAAGGAGAGAGGAGAGGTGAAATCTTGCTCTTTCCAGTAGGCTCAGGTCAAAGCAAACTGCTGCAGCATCTCCTAGTTTGTATGTTCTTTCTCATTCATAACTTCTGCCATCTTGGCCATACTTTGATCTTGCTTGGCTATATAGGTCCTGGTTTTCATATGTGAAATATTGGAGGATATGCAAATTGAGTGAATAGATATCTCAATTTGCCATTTTGCCTCATGTAACAAAATGACTTGAGGACTGCCCTATTGGTGAGCTATCAGAATAGCAAGTCGAAGGCTTCCATGGCCGGCATCCATAGTTTTTTGTGGGTTTTTCAGGCTATGTGGCCATGTTCTAGAAGAGTTTCTTGTGGGCGAAACGTCAGGAAGAAACTCTTCTAGAACATGGCCACATAGCCTGAAAAACCCACAAAAACTATCAGAATGGCATTTTGCAACATCCCCCTGGATCTTTAGGTTCAGGATTGGCTTCATCCACCTTTGGAAACTCCTGAAGAGGAAGCACAATTAAATACTTGGCCGGAAATTTTGTTGAGCAAACAAATCTTCCTAGTCTAGTGTATTTCTATGTGAGAGACTCTCAGTTCAGAATTGTTGGCTCTTCTCTTAGTTCCTCTTTTACCTCTTAAGTGTTCCTACAAGAAGCCTTGGTGGCAAAGGAAAGGTGAGGCTGGTTTAAAAGACAAAATGAATTGGAATCCAATTATGTTTCTACCTTAACTTAAAAAAATTCTACAGGACATAATAATTTGATATCTGCTACAATGTAATTGCACTGTCTCATTGCCCTGTTTGCCATTTTAATAAGTGTTACCATTTAAAGCACTCACAGTACAGACAATTCTAGACAGCTACAAAATGGATTGCTGTCATTGACTTTATGAAAGTCCATCATCGTCAGGGAACCCAATCTGTGGTGATTATGCAAACAAAGGCAGAAAGAAAATTGTACATTTTGCCTGTTATTATGTATGAGTAAGAGTTTGTTTGTTTGTTTACTTTTATTTTTCTGCTGCCTTTCTCCCCAAAAAGGGACTCAAAGAAGCTCACAATATAAAAGCACACTAAAACAATGAAAAAACAATTAAAATAATCTGATTAAAACAATACAAAGTTAAAATTTAAGACATACGAAAGTTAAAAACATAGTCTAAAAATCTAACACAACTCCCCCCACCCCCAAGTTAGTATAACATGCACTGAACATGATTCAATGTGGCACACAGGATGCTGAGATTAAGTTGATATAACCTGAACAGAATGTAGTGTGTTGCAGGGTTTGAAAGGCATTTGAGTGGAAAGGCTGAGGATAGGCACATTAGTTTTTCTGTCACCTCTATTTCTATTATTGTCATCCTCAGTGACAATATTCAGTGATGTCATTGTGGTAGCACAAGGCACATTACAAAAGCAGTTGCATGTGTTCAGAGTTTCCACAAGGACTGTATCCAATACAATTTTGATTGTGCAAGTTTTTATACCACCATCGGTTCTATTACAAATGTAGCAGTGATGATTATTACTCCGTTAGTGTTACAATGGATTTAGGTTCTTGGTTTTCACAGCTTGGAAGCTGTGCGTTGCTTTCCAGAAAGCTGCTATATTGAGACTTGCTGCTAAGTAGGAACTGAAATATGCTTTGCATGCCTGACAACTATGTGCTGAGAGTTACTCCTGAGCAAACATGAATGTTAGAACTGAACTATGTTTTGTACCATTAGTGGGAAAAATATCTAAGGTGGACATAGGTTTTGGCTCCACTCAATGACATTCTGAGCCAGTGCAGTGTAGTGATTTGACTGTTGGACTAGGACTCTGGCAGACCAGGATCTGTATCCCCACTTGGCTATGAAAACCCACTGGGTGACCTTAGGCAAGTCACTCTCTCTCACCCTAAGAAGATGTCAATGGCAAATCGTCTCTGCACAAATCTGGCCAAGAAATCCCCATGATAGGCTCACCTTAGGGTCTTCATAGGTACGAAATACCCGAAGACAGAAAAACAACAATAGCAACTATGCCATTACCCTTATCCACCTTCTGAATCTTCCTGGCAGACTTTTCCCATCATACTTGGATCCAGAGGCAGAAAAGTTTCCATAGCCATGATCTACACCAAAGGGAAACTTTTCCAGGGGGGAGTCCTTTTCTACCTATGGGATCTAAATCATGTGAGAGGAGGTAGAAAAGTTCCCTCTACAGCTGCAGATATTCACCTTCACCATTTCTAGGCCAACAAGGATGGCACCAGATCTTTGCAGTTAGCATGCTCATCCTTGTTTGTCTAACCTCCTATGTTCTAGAACGGAACAACTGGTCAGGGTTTATATTTAGCAGAGAATCTGGTAGGTGAAACTGCTAGGCTTATTCCAAAGGGCTACACTTCACGTGTTCTGCACAATAAATTAAGACTGAATCCCTCTATCTGTATCCCTTAGTGGAACTAAGGCCCTTTACAGACTGGCCTGAAAGGCCGGCATGGGGGCAGAGTTGGTGCTAGCATCCCCATGACGCACACCCGACTCCACCCTCAGGATGCCCTGATACAGCATGCCACTCTGCATGGCACGCCATGTCATGGCACATGTCTGGTGCTGCATTGGGATGACTCAGTGCCAAAGGAGTGCAATATAGCTGTGTTGCCACAGCTATGGTGCCATTTTGAGGGCTCAAAAAGGAGGCGCTTTTTGCAGTTCCTTTTTTCGCCCTCGTAAGGCCAGATCAATTGCTGTGGCCCCCATCCGGTTAGGAAAGGGGTGCTCTGTTGAGCCCCTTAGTTACTTATATGCATAGGGTTCTGTTCTGTTATTCTTGTATTCTGGAACCTAGAGTAGAAGTTATGTTTTATTAAGATGTATGATTGTAAAGACAACATTTGAAAATGAAAGACAAACAAAAAGAATAAATGCATGTTTGTTACATTTTCAAATTTTATCATAGTCAGTAATAATTCAAAATCATATTCATCATAAGTATTTCAGAGATCTGTCTTGTAGCTTTTACAGGTCTGCTGTCAAGGCAGATTGTGTACATTAACAACAGGTTTATCAAATACTGAACCAAAGCAAGTCTAGATGGTAAACATGAACATTAAATACTCATAGTTCATAAGTGAAAAGCTTAACTATAATTCTGGATAATACATTTGGATAATCTATACTGTAACAGTAGAATAATTCTTTTCTGATGTAGACTTATAGAGTTTATTAATGAAACATAACAGTATAGTACTGGGAAAATAAATCAAAATGTGCTAATAATAATAAAAAGGATGCCTGCATACATTTCCTCCTATATGGTCCCTCCCACAAGTTAAAATTGGAGGAAGACGTGGAGAGCAGAAATGAAAACTCTTTCCCCTTCATTGGTAGTGGTGGAGTGTTGTTCTTTTCCTTCTGTAAGTCCAAACTTGTGAGGAAAAATTTAGCTGCATGTGTTATTTTGACCAATACATTATTTTCTTTGCAGACATTATATGTTAACACTTTCAGTCTACATCACACAAACCTATAGTTCATCGTATGGGTGCATCTACATGGTAGAAATAATGCAGTTTGGCACCTCTTTAAGTTTTGTAGCTCCATTCACTGGCATCCTGGGATTTGTTGTTTTTGGCTTTCTCAGCCAAAAAGTGGTGGTACACCACAAAACTACAAAGCCCTGGATTCTGTAGGATGGAGTTATGGCAGTTAAAGTGGTGTCAAACTGCATTTTTTCTACAGTGTAGATGCACCTAGAGCAAGCTGTACTAAGCATTTTGGGGGGGACAGGGGGGGTTGTGTGATATTTTACATCACGTGGAGAAAGTCACTGTAGTAGTGAAAGAAACTGCACATGACTGAAGATTTCCTATTATGAGTTTTTAAAGCTATAGGAGCCCTTTTATAAACATGACCTGAGAAAACTAGCTTAATGTCTCAAAATATCCTAATATGGCCACAGCCTGAAATGTACTTGTTTTCTTTGGCCTAGCCAGTTATAATTCACTATTTTATGTAAAGTTTGCATTATAAAATCTATTGAGCTTTCCATCTTTGGCTTGTGTAACAAACATAAAAGACGGTTGTATTTTGTTGTTTTCTCTTAAATTAGAAGCTCTTGGTCAATGATAAAAAGTAGAGGGAGAAGAAGAGAGCATTTGGAGAGTGATTATAAACATGGGAATATACAGTGGATTTCTGTGCTGCTTACGTCTTCATATGGTTATTTAATCAAAAGGAAATCTAAAGAAGGAGATTGTAAATCTACAGATATTTAGATAGTTAACTTTAGTGTATAGCCCTAAAGGGACTATTGTCAAAATCTATTTGTTAGTCTCGAATAGAGCAATTTTTTTTTAATTAATGCAAGTTACAGAAGTGTTGGTTCAATGGCTCTACTATAGTTGGGACTATCATTTGCAGTTGAGAGTGGGGGGAAAGGAGCCTAAGTAGAAGGGGGAAAATATGGCATATGTCTTTTCCATATTGGTGTTAAGAGCAGGTTTTGAAGGGCAGTTTTAATTAGAGAAGTGGCCAAGAGAAACAATTCAAGAGACATATTCAGTGGGTTGGATGGGATGGCCCTTGCGGTATCTTCCAGCTCTACGATTCTATGATAAGAAGGACTTTCAAACTACCAATGCATTTATTTTAGCAACAGTGCACCTAAAGTAATGGGTTTTAATCCACAAAAGTTCATATGAATATAAATAAATTTTAGATGGTCCAAAAGTTGCTCCAAGACTTCTTAACCCACTTTCTTTGTCTGAAACATACTAAAAAGGCTGTCTCTTGAAAATTACTTCCCTTATCAACTTAGCCACATTTCAGCTGCTGCTTTTAAGGAAAACAAAAATATTGAAACATTGGAAAGATCCATTAACTTCTATCTCTCATTTCATTTGGCTATTATTCGCACTAAATCCTGGTTATTCTTTTTCCTCTGTCTTTCAGTTTCCCTGCTCCTTCAATGCTAAGGTCTAACTTAATCCTTACTTGCTATCACCTTTCTGTTCAATCAGCAACCTTTTCACAATCTTCAGTTCAAATCAATAGGCAATGTTTTCTGCTTCCCTTTCTCCTCTTGCTGAAAAGAATATTACAAAACATAAAAGAAGTGGATAAAATGAAAATGTACAGACTACCCAGGTTAATTTGTTTTAATTGTTTTAATTGTTTAATATGTTTTCACCCTTTTTAAATGATCTTTTATTCTTTTACATTTTATGTTGCTTATACTGTATTGTTTTAATTTATTTTAATAGTATACCAGCTTGACATCCTATGATATAAACTGCCGTATGCTTTCAAGCCCTTTCCAATTTATGCTGAGCCTATCACAGAATTTTCTTTACAATATTTGTTCAGAGGAGGTTTGCCATTGGCTTCTTGTGAGGCTGCAATTTGCCTAAGGTCACCTAATGCATTTCCATGGCTGAGAGGATCTGAAATCTGTTTTCCCAAAGCCCTTGCCTAACACCACAGGTCCCTATACCATGATGTTTCTCTATAGGGTAGATTCTTTCTGTATTTTACATCTTATCAAATGATATATTTTAAATTAATTAAACATATATTTTATTTTTCATAAATCAATAATATGGGCATCCTGAATCTAATCCTGACTAAGATATCATAATGTGAAAGAAATTAGCAGCATAATTATGATTTGAAAGAGACTGATATAAATTACATTAAGTTTAGTGCAGCTTATGTTTAGGTAAATTGGAGAAGTATGAAGTGTAATTTCACAATGATAGAGCACTGGTGGCAAATGCTGTCATTGTTACCCAACTCCAGTACTTCTCAAATAGTGGGGCGCGCCCCCCAGGGAGGGTGCGAGGCTCCGTAAAGGGGGGCATGACAGAAAATAATTGAGAAGCACTGCCCAAGTCCAAGCTGAACTATCCTAACTATCCTAAAACAAACATGATAGCAGGATCTCAACAGCAATCAAGAACTAGAATTCAAATGTAATATATCATTTGGGTCCTGAAGAATAATGCTGAGGATACCATGGACAGCTAAAAAGAAAAACAAATGGATTTTAGAACAGATCAAGCCTGAGCCCTGAAAGCCAGGGTGACTAAATTGAGGCTATCATACTTTGGCCACATCATGAGAAGGCATGAATCACTGGGAAAGACAACAAGACTAGGAAAGATAGAGGGCAATAGAAAGAGAGGAAGACCACACACCAGATAGTTAGACTCAGTCAAAGAGTCCACTGGACTGAGTTTGCAGTATCTGAGCAGAGTAGAGGAGGACAGGGGGTTTTGTAGATGTCTCATCCACAATTGTCATAAGTCAAGGTTGATTTGAGGGTAGTTAACAACAACAAGAAATACTTTCAAGGCATGCATGCCAGCATTAGTCCACACTACAGATAGGTAACTGAGAAAGGAAGGGTGAATAGCAATTTGTGAAGACAGTGGGACTGAAGCAAATCACTTTTCAGATGAATAGACTGAATCAAGAAAGCCACAACCCTGAGCCTGCAAGACCTAGTGACAAGATCTTTTTCAGGTCACTCATTCAGAGGGTGGCCCTAAGTCAAAACTGATTTCATAGCACATAACAACAACAAAAAGCAAATAACAGGACCCATTTACATTATACAGTTATTGCAGAATAGTTAGGCTTGCCATTTCACTACAGTATGTAGTCTGAATTTGTAAAACAGGACTACCAGTAATTGGTATCTTACTTTGGTGTTTATCAGACGAGCTCTTAAAGAGGTACTATTCCAGTGTGACAGTTTTAAGGAGGGGTATTTAGAATTCTCAGGCAGAGAAGTTCAACTCCTTAAAACTGCCAATCCTAGCATGCAACAGGAGGCTGCTAGAGGAGTCACACTGGAATAGTACCTCTGTAAGAGCATAGTGTGATAAACATCTTTGTTACACAACAGCCTACTTTATGAGAATGTGGAGAGCAGTGCACCTTCTTATTCTTTCAAGTCAGTAAATCTATGCCATCTGCTGGTCAAATCTAAACTTGCACACATACTGAAATATCTAGGGCAGTGGTTCTCAAACTTTTTACTTTTGTGACCCTCTTTACATCTACATACTGATGTCACCCCCATCCACTCAATGCAGTATACAAATAAAAATATTTTGTTTCTTTGGTGTGCATATTTTCATTCACACGTTCATGTATATTCAGATTCAGAAATAACATTGTTCAAATTAGAAGAGATTTATTTAAATACATTCAATATTTAATTCAATACATGTGTAAATCTGACTCATAAAAAAAGTTTGGGAAGAGGAAAAGGAGGAGGGGTCAGGGCCTCCAAGTGTCATGCCCCTTTTGAGTAACTCTCGTGTCTCCCTGGGGATCCCATCCCATCATTTGAGAACCATTGATCTAGGGGAAATAATGCCAGGGTTTAGTTTAGGTAAAAGTATGAATTACAATGGAGATTATCATATACAGTTGGGATAGGGACAGGATTGCTTCCCCATCCTTATCTTGTCATTAATCTGTCTGTGACTGCAATAATACAAAAGGCTTTTAAATCATAGCAGTGACCCCGCCATTAATCCATCATTAAAGCGACACTGGAATGACGTGAACTTCCATTATTGCAAAATGCTGGCCATTGTTGCCTTAATGATAGTTTAATGATGCGATCTGCATGGCGTCATCTGAAAGTCTTTTGCATGATCGTGATCAATCACGCTTTTCGGACACGTTAATGACAGGATCTGTGTGACATCATCTGAAAGTCCTTCCCACAACCGGGACAGGATTGGGACAAGGATGGGATAGTCCCCGTGTGATAATCTCCACTGTTTCTACAAGGATCACCCTCTTAACAAAATGCACACACAAGCACACAAATCCTCATGCTGATAGTTTTATTCTCTCTTCCATTCTCTCTCTGTCTCTGTCTCTGTCTCTCTCTCTCTCTCACACACACACACACAGACAGTTCTCCCCTTTACCCAAGATTGAAAGAAAATATTATGAGATGTTCTAGCACCACAAGCAACCTTGTTTGGTACAAAACCAGAATCTTTCCTATCAGTTCTGCTCCTTGGCTATGATGCTAGTCTATGCTGCAAGTCTATGCAGAAGTGTGATTTCTTACAATTGGTAAAGTAAATAAAATATGTGATCCACCAGAAGTCCACTGGGTGTCACTCCTTAGTCTCAGATTCATTCTACATTAAATCACAAGTGAAGTAGAGAGCTGGTGGGATTAAAATTGCATGATTTTGTTACTTTATTAGGACAATGCCTTTTATTTATAATAATTCATGTTGCTCTGACTTTCCTGATATGAAATAGAAAACTGAACTATTGCAAAGTAAGATTTTTGATGTAATAGCTGGAACTTGTTGGTTTATTATTTGTCACATTTATATCTCAGATGTTCTTCAAGGAACAAAAGGAGGCATGCATCTCCCCCGCCTTCTTTATTCTCACAACAACTTGATGAAGTAAAATTGACTGAGAAATAGTAACTGACGAAGGCTCACCAAATGAGCTTTTTGGCTGAATGGAGATTTGAATTTAGATGTCCTCAGTCCTAACCTAGCACTGTAACCATTACGACACACTGTCATTAGATCATAGTTGTTTATAGGACTTTTGAGAGTAATATTTTAAAAGCCCATGTCCCAAACTTACAGTCCAAAATTTAGGACAAAACTATGCGTGCATCTACACTGTTGAAATAATGCAGTTTGGTACCATTTTAATTGCCATGGTTCCATCTTAACAGAATCCTGGGATCTGTGGTTTTGTGAGGCAGCAGCACTCTTTGGCAGAGAAGGCTAAAGACCTTATAAAACTATTAATTTATAAAACTCAGGATTCCATAGGATGGGACTACAGCACCTAAAGTGGTGTCAGGCTGCATTATTTTTACAGTGTAGATGGATCCTAGGAAAGGGGAGGACAGTAAGACAGAGTGGAAGGGTAATAGATGAAGAAGGCTAAATTTCAATTGGAGTATGAACTTTATGACTGGAGTATGAACTTTATTTCCCCCCCCAAGGTAATGGAGGGGAAGGGATGGACATTTGTAGTGTTGTACAAAAAAAGTAACCTGAGCTGCTGACTGAATGAATATGAGAAAGAGAAGACAATATGAGAAAGAGAGGACACAAATAGATGGATAGGAAGAATATTTGAGAAGAGAATAGCTTTGAGAATGTGGGGAGATGCGAGGCCTTTTATTCCTAGTTTGCCTTTTAGGATAAGTCCTTATAACAATAAAAATGTTTAAAACATTGGGATAAACAATGTTGTAAAAACAGATTCATGTCCAGTTCTGCATAGCATACAAATGAAATGAATGTGACTATGGTTATTGGTTTTTAAAAATCACATAATGAAATTCCACAATGAGTTGTTCATAGAGTTTAAACTGTGGTGTGGTATAACAACTTGAATCTGAAAAATTCAGTTTCAACATGTCTCAACACTTGTCATGCTCACTATATACTGAGTGACTTTGTAGCCAAAAATTCTCTCTTCAGTAGGAACCACATCCAAGGGAAGCCCTATTGGCCATGCATCAAAATACAACAAAATCCAAACTCCACAAAATAATGACACCTTTAGTGGCCAACCAAAATGCACAAAATATACCAATCAAGCTTTTGAAGCTTCAGTGGCTTCTTCATTAGGCAAAGATGTTAAAAATCATACAGGAAAAAACGTGATGATGGTTGGTTTCACAGTGTAAGATGAATCGCACAGGGCACTGCACTTAGTTCCCTTAAGAACATATGAAAAATCATGTTAGGTTTGACTGAAGGCCTATCTAATCTAACATTCTGCTCACCCAGTAGGTTATGGAAAAGCTGTTAGCAGGATCTGAGCAGACTGTAAACTTTGTGCTTTCCAGTGACTGATAGAAGCATATTGCCTCTAATATTGGAGGTGATAAATACAGTAGCCATCCTAACTACTACCCTGGGCCCATTCAGGTTTTTCTGCCCTAGTTTATGGGTTTGTAAACTGACAGAAGACCTGACTTTGATAAAGAGTTTATTGAAATGAAGAATCTGGATCTTTGACATACGGCAACATTTCAAATTAAACAGCTCAGCTTCAAACAAATATTACTGGAAATAGTCTGAAAGTTTCCAGTTCTAAACTTTGAAGAAGTTTCAGATACAAGCATTATAAAATAATATCGGAGATGTCTGAAATTTGGTCATATGCTAAGCACTCCTACCATTCCCCATTCTCCTTTGAGACAAATTAACCATTCAAACCATCCCAAACTATAAGATTGAATGACAAATATTTTGTAGTAAATATGGGAGATGGAAATCCTTCTGGGGCACAGAGGGTCATGATTCTGCCCTCTTAGCAAGCAGGTAAAGCCTAATGTGCAATGACCTGTAGAGTCCCATGACAATACCATGTTTTGTAAATATCATGTAAATATATTTCAACCACCTCAACTTCTGCTTGTCCAAAGGATAAGGATGTTCACAAGACAGTGACCTAAAGCATATTACCACTTAAATAATTTTGTATCCTCCCAAATTATTTCTAGTCAGTACTTATTTTCTACAAGAGTTATCTAGGTACAGTCTGGTTTGGTCTAATCCCAGACTTGGAATCCCATTCATTCCACATGTGAACCATGAATATTTACATGTGGTTCTGCTGCTCCAAATATGGAATTCCTTTGCAGATGCTCAGTTAGGTTCCTCAAGTGAGAAAGAGATTCTTGAGATGAACTGAGGCTTAATGTCCAAGGGCATAATCCAATGCAGAGCTAGAGCCACAACCCAATTAAAATCAATGGGTTTAGAAGCACTAAACTGTGCACTGCACTGTAGTCCAGGAGTCTATCACACTACACATTTATAGCATTATGACTGACATAGCAAAATACTATGGAATCCTGGATTTTGTAGTTTAGTGATGTTCTAGAGCTCTGTGGTTGAGAATTTGTAATTCCCCTTCCTAAACTGCACATCCCAGGATTGCAAAGAATGTTGCCATGGCAGTTAAAGTGAATAATAGAATCATAGAGACCACAGGGGCCATCCAGTCCAACTCCCTGGATTGAGGAATTCTCAATCAAAGCACTCCTGACAGATGGCTGTCCAGCCTCTATTTAAAGACCTCCAAGACTTCACCACTCTTCAAGGCAGTGTCTTCCACTGGCGAACAGCTCTTATTTTCAGGAAGTCCCTCCTAATGTTGAGGTGGAATTTCTTTTGCTGTAGCTTGCATCCATTGTTCCAGGTCCTATTTTCTGGAGCAGCAGAAAATAATATTGCTTCTTCTTCAACATGACATCCCTCCAAATATTTAAACAGGGCTATCATATCACCTCTTAACTGTCTCATCTCCAGGCTAAACATACCCAGCTCCCTAAGTTGCTCCTCATAGGGCATGATTTGCAGACACTTCGTTATTTTAGTTGCCCTCCTTTGGACATGCTCCAGCTCATCAATTTCCTTTTTGTATTGCAATGCCCAATATTGGACACAGTATTCCAGGTGACTCCTGACCAAAGCAGAATACAGTGGCATTATTACTTCTCTTAATCTAGACACTATACTTCTATTGATGCAGCCTAAAATTGCATTGGCCTTTTTAGCTGCCGCATCACACTGTTGACTCATGTTCAATCAGAGCACTATAATTATGAAGTGTGAAAGTGTCCCATAACTCTCTAGATGATTTACTCACTAAATTTGACTGTTGGTCTGAAGATGGCCTAATTGACCTACGTCCATAGCAGAAGGAGCAACCTATATGAGACTGTGGAGTGGGAGGAATGGAGAGCCCTTTATCCAGCTCCTCCCTGCACAATCCTGGTGCAAATCTCTCCTCCCCATCTCCCACTGCCTTGGGGTCTGTATACTTTGGTTTGGTTGAATGGGGGAGCACCATTTGCTGCTCTTCATTTGTCTTGGGCTGGCCTTGCTTGTCTACAGAGGACCTGAGATCCAGTAAGCCTTGGAGCCAGAGGAATGAGAATGTTTCTTGAGATACTGGTTTGCAGCCCTCCCATTACAGAATCCCTCAGTTTTATAGTCTACATCTTTGCCTTGTGTGTCTCCTTCCCCTTTGCTCTGATTCTGCTCATTTGGACCACCCAAAATAATTCTGTCTCCCTTCCTTGTTGTTTACACACTTCAAATACTTCAAATATGCCACCAATTATAAACTGCTGTTAACTTTTCCTCATCACACTGAGGCTGCTAAGAAAGGTTCTTTAGATGTGGTGAGGCAGTTTGCAGCCATCTCATCCCATTCTGCATGCCACCGGCAGAGGCTTCTTGAGAACAGCCGAATGAAGAGACATATTACACACAACACTGGATTTGAACACTCATACATATCAATTCAAGAGGAAAGGGAACCACAAAGAAGACTAATTCCTTTTCTTCATGGCACTCTTACCAAACCATTGTCTACTTGAGTAGCCTAGAAACTATGAAGATATGTTTTTAGGGGCTGGGGCAATTTATTCAAAGTGAGGATCTTCAAATATATGAAAGTAAGAAGAGCGAATGATTATGTCCTCATTGGAAGAGTGCAAATCTTACTGAGCAGCAGAAATAGGAGGTAAGCACAATGCTTCTTCTCCCCACACTACCAAGCAGACCCTTCAGCATAAGAATATAAGAAGCACTGTGATGGTCTAGACTCTATCTGGTCTAGCATTCAACTCCCTCAGTGACTTTGGAAAGCCTACAAGCAGAGAATGATGCCTGAGGGAAACCACTGTATCTTTTATACCTTACCCTTGCTCATCATCTCCAGTTTACTTTGAGGATGTTCATTGGGTATGAGCAACATTTATAAAGTTTTTACTGCAACTGAAAAATCTTATAACATTCAGAATGGAACTCAAAAGTAAATTTGTGTCACATATATAAACAATATAAGCCAGATATGGGGAGCATATGCTTCTTCCGATGTTTTTGTCCCCTTATCTTTTACCATTATTTATATTTGCTAGGACCTGTGGGGGTTGTTGTCCAACAACATCTAGAGGGCCACAGGTTCCCTGGCTCTTATCTAAGCAGCACATATAAGTCCTTGCTAAGAGACAAAATCTAGCTGTTTCCAAAAGCCAAAGATCCCATCAATGTTTGTTAAATAAACAGACAAAAAACAAGACAAAACCTCTGCACTACAAGACTTGCCAATAAGTTTTCCAAAGGGTCAAAGAAAGGTTATTTTATTTTGCTACACTCTGGAGGAGGAGTGACATTTTCCCTTGGGTCTTCCTTTCTGAATACTGTCCAAGATGTGCCTGGAGGAAAGTGATCTTTAGATGATCCAGCTCATAGAGCCTGTTCTCCATCTGTGAGTCTTTATGAGAGTATCACACTTTCGGCAGCCTTCATCCATCTCCCTAATTCCTTAGTTACAGTCAAAACAGTTTTTAAAAGGCTCAATTCCCACAGTGGAAAAGAAACCAGGATGGCGCTTACAAAGCACCACTTTGGTTACAGAGCAGCTGAAACTCTGTGGAAAACTTTGAAATGCAGGCTCTTGCCCTTTCCTAAGTCAGTTGTGCTGATGTAGTTCATGTGTTTTTGATTGTTCTCCTTCCATTATTTTTGTAGGTATGAAGAGGTTATTATTAGATTTCCTCCCCATCCCCCCCAAAAAAAGCCTGAAATCTCACCCTTCTCTCAGAAGTGGAACACAGGATGACTCACAAGAAGTCAATCGTAGATAAAAACATTGGGGGGGGGGGTACAGATAATAACAGACAAAAAGTTGTAATGTTAAATCATCATAAAGCAAGTTGTGTAATTAAAAGATAATTTTAAAACACAATGTTTTAAAACACAATAGCAAAAAAAAAAGTGCACCACTAATCAATGAAAATCCTCTTCCTCAGCAACCAGTCAGTGAGTCCCAAAATCATATGTTTAAAACGATCTTTCTCTGATGATCAAAGGACGAGGGCAAAGAAAAGCAATCTGCTTTCCCTTGGAAGATTCCACAGCCTGGGGGCAGCCATGGAGAAGTCTCTGTCTTGTGTCCTCATCAAACATGACTGTGAAGGTGGCAGCACCAAGACAAGGCCCTTTTCCAAAGATGTCAAAAGCCAGGCAAGTCCATATGGAAGAATGCATTCTGTAGTTGTGTCCCTGTTTCGCATCTTCTGCTGTTCACATTGGCTAACAACCCTCAAGCCATTTGACACATCATGCATCAACAAACTCAGGTTAGCCCAAGTGTGCATTCAGCATGGACCCAACTAACTTAAGTCCCATCAATTTCCTCTAAGGATGATTAGATTTGGATCCAATCCCCTGACTCTTTCACAAGTTCATCTGGAAGATATATGCATTTGCAGACACATTGCAGCATGCTGTGAAAATGATTCTATGATTCTATGATTCTATTGCATTTCATGTTGACTTTAGGCTCATTTTATAGTTTTGCAAAATATAATTAAATTATTTGGCAATTTGTTTTACTTTTGCTTTTGTTAGTCAGTTTCAGCAAAGTTAATACAGTACCTTAGAAAGATTAGCTCTGGAACAAAAATGCGTCCAGCAGAGAGAAACAAGAAACAACTTTCCTGATTCACTTGAGTTTTAGAGAAAGAAAAGCTGTATTTTACAGTATGAGTTACTATGTTATTTTGTACCCAAGAAAGTACCAAGGTTGGAATAATCCTTATTTTGATATAGAGGAGACTTCAAGCAGTATCACACATTGTGCAGCCTGTCTAGGGGCCCTTTAACACTACACAATTAAAATGCTAGGATTCCACTTTAACTGCCAATGGCCCATCCTATAGAATCCTGAGATTTGGCATTTAGCAAGGAGTATTTAGAATTCTCTTTCAGAGAACTCTAGTGCCTCAGCAACCTAGTGTCCTAGCCAATAGCAGCTGAAGTGGAATTATAGTGCTATAACTGTGTAGTGTGAAAGGGTCCTAGTTTTTGGCAGCCTCACATGTGCCATTTTGTGTGTTCAGGGCTGGTCTCCAAGGCAGCATCAGCACTGAAAAAACAATCTAGGTTGACCTCATTTTAACTGCCATGGCTCAGTGCTGTGGAATTCTGGGAACTGTAGTTTAGTGAGACATTTTAACATTCTTCATCTAAGAGCTCTGGTGCCACAGCAAACTACAATTCCCAGAATCCCACAGCATTGAACCATGGCAAAGTGGGGCCAACCTGGATTATTTCTGCAGTGTGAATGTAGCCATAGAGAGCAAAATAAAAGGGGGACACTGCTAATGAAGGGGCAATTATGGGGTCATGATGCAATGAAAAGTGCTGATAGTAGCACATCTCTCACTTGAGGCTGAAGACAGTTTGTGTTGGAGCTGTCCAGGCTCTACCATGAAAGTCACTGGTTGTGGACCAGTAATAATCTGACAGTGTAATTTTTCTCTCATGTCAACAAAATGAGAGAAGTTCTCTTTTGTAGAAGAATACATTTGTTGTTGTTAACTGCCCTCAAGTCGATCTTGACTCATGGCGACACTATGGATGAGACATTTCCAAGATTCTCTGTCTTCCACTGTTCTGCTTAATTCCTGCAATGCCATACCCGTGACCTCCTTAATAGAGTCCATCCATCTAGCATGTGGCCTTCCTCTCTTCCTACTTCCCTCCACTTTTCCCAGCATTATTGTCTTTTCCAACGAGTCCTTCCTTCTCATGATGTGTCTGAATTATGACAGCCTCAGTTTGGTCGTCTTGACTTCCAGGGAGGTTTCCGGCTTGATCTGTTCTAGGACCTATTTGTTTGTCCTTTTGGCTGTCCATAGAATCCTCGGTACTCTTCTCCATCACATCTCAAATGAATGGATTTTCTTCCTATCTTCTTTCTTTCCAGCAATCACATCCATACATGGTAAAAGACACCTACTAATGTCAACAGGAGAAATACAAAAGAAACACATGATGAAGCAATTGTTTTGTTTGCATTCTGACTGGCACACAAACCACAAATGGCCATAATCTCTGGTCTGTTATTGGTCTGATCTTGGATTTGTGCATGTCCTTAGAAATGTGGGCACTGGAGATATGGATTCTAGAAGGCAGTCAAGTTGAAGGCTAGACGTCTGCTGGACAAAACTGTCCAAAATGAAGAAAGGGCACAGACTTGTAAGTCTTTGTATAAGCTGCCTCTGCCTCCTCCCCCTCCTTCTTCCCCTTTCTCCTCCTTCTAGATTATTTCTTATTTCTTACCCACTTTCCCATATGGATTGAATCAATAAGACTAAAATATAACTACGGATTAGGAAATAACAACAATGAACAAACACATAACAATAGTTAAAACAGCATATACAACTAATACATATAAAAGCAATCAATACATACTTTAAAACCCCTAATTTAAAAATAATATATGATTCTGTTATTTCATCTGGATAGTCCTGCAGAAAGAGATAATCTGAGTGCTGTTTTATGCACATCCAGCTGTCAATTTTTCCCCCAGCAGGTCATTCCATAAGACTCTAGCATGTCAGTATATGAAGAAAAAGTCTTCTGGGTAAGAGTTGCCAGGTTAGTCCTGGCTGACTAGAGTAAATGTCTCCCAGAGGATCTGAGTGTACAGGGTGGATTATATGAAGGAAGGCAATCCTGTATGTAATTTGGCCCCAAACTTTGTAAGTCTTTAAAGGAAACAACAGACATTTTGTACCTTGCCTGGAAACAAATGGGCAACCAGTGAAGTGATTTTAATATTGGTTTAAAGTTATCACTCTTAGATGTGAAGCCAACCAATCCGATTACCATGTTTTGAATAAACTGAAATTTTTTGTGGGGTTTTTGGGCTATGTGGCCATGTTCTAGAAGAGTTTATTCCTGACGTTTCACCAGTATCTGTGCCTGGCATCTTCAGGGAATGCTTGCCTGGAAAGGAATTGTGTGTGTGTGCGTGTGCGTGCGTGTGTGCGCACGCACGCGCGCACACACACACACACACACACACACACACACACACACACATTGTGTGACCCTGGGAAGGCAGGAGTGATTTACATGTGTATTGTTCTGTTGCTAATGGCAGGCCTCAGGGTGGGAGGGTCTGCAAAAGAGGATTAGTGTCTGCTTGATAGTGCTCATTGTCTGCTGGGAGATTTCTCATTTGCATTTGTTGAGTTTTCATCTTGCTGTTTTTCAGGACTGGTAGCCAAACCTTGTTTACTTTAAGGGTTTCCTCTTTCCTGTTGAAATTGTCCAGATGTTTGTGGATTTCAAGGGCTTCCCTGTGCATCCTGACATGGTAGTGGTTGGCATGGTCCAGAATTTCAGTGTTTTCAAATAATATTTTATGCCCAGGATGGTTTGTAACATGTTTTGCTACTGCTGATTTTTCTGGCTGACCCAGCCTGCAGTGTCTCACGTGGTCCTTGATTCTTGTTTGCACACTGTGTTTCGTGGTCTCAATGTAGACTTGTCCGCAGCTGCATGGTATGCAGTAAACTCCTGCGGCTGTGAGAGGGTCTCTCTGGTCCTTGGCTGAACGAAGCATTTGCTGGATTTTCTTTGTCGGTTTGTAAACCATTTGAAATTTGCCATTAGCAGAAGAACAATACACATGCAAATCACTCCTGCCTTCCCAGGTTCACACAGTATACCCAATTCTTTTCCAGGCAAGCATTCTCTGAAGATGCCAGCCACAGATGCTGGTGAAATGTCAGGAATAAACTCTTCTAGAACATGGCCACATATCATGAAAAACCCACAAAAAACTATGGATGCCAGCCATGAAAGCCTTTGACTTTACAAACTGAAGTTTCCTAACTTGATACAGAGGTAGCCCAATGTATAACAAACTGGCAAATGTCCAAGCTTGAGATTACCAGCACATTCACTATCATTTTTAGATCCTCCAGCTTTAGGTAGGGCCACAGATGACTTAACAACCAAAGCTGATATTAAGCACTCCTGGCCATCACATCATTTGGGGTGACTGATTCAGAAGCATTCCAAAGCTGCAAACACCTTCAAACCAAAATTAGACCCTTGACAGTAAGCACCTTTGTCTTGTCTGGATTCAGCTTCAGTTTGTTTTTCTTCATCCAATCCATTACCTCCTCCAGGCATTCATTCAGAGGAGACATACTATCCTTAGCTGATGCCATTTTTTAAAATAACAGTTGGCCCACATGATTTGCCAAGCCAGGCAGATTTTTATTGCATGGCTCTACTTTTCTGTCATGTATATGCCAATGAGGCAAAATGGGCAGGGCATAAGACAATAGGAAGGAACTACACCACCTTAACCAGTAGTCCTTGTTCCACTGGATATTCTATGAAGTATGACCAGTTGTAAAGCTCTGGAATATTCTGATAATGTTGGTTACTTCCTGAAGCTCTGTATCCTAGTCAAAAGCCCCTTAGTGTTGTTGGAAGCATTTTTAAAAATATTGTTATTAAAAAAACTGAATTCCAGATCAGTTCTATGTGGTCAGCTTCTGAAAATGTGAAGCAGCTGAAACAAAGAAGCCAGGCCAATCACAATGTGTGGTCAGTGCCTTACCCTAGATATGATGGTTGGCTATAATAGCTGAGGAAGTGACAGCAAAACAGTGTCTCCTGTCTGCATATTTCCATGTGCAAACTACGTGACTGGAAAGAGAAGGAAAGGCAGCTTTCAATTGCCCAAGGCAGCAGAAGTGCTTCAAGCTGTATCTGTGCAGCATGCCAAATTAGCTTTCCTAGTGCTGCTCCCAGCAAGGGATTTATGGCTTGGCTATGCTGTGTAGTGAACTGTTAAATATGCAGATTATGGTACAAATCAAGTGAGGATGGGGCTTACAGCCAGTTCTCCAAGGGCAAAATGCTGGAGGTCTCCCTGACTTATGATGTGTGTGGTAAATTGACAACTGGAGATTCACTGCCATCAATGTGGGTGTCGTGTGCTGCTAGAATGTTAATTCCAGGGCTCAACATGGAGGTATTGTAAAGCATAGGGATACTTCTTTAAAACGAGAACCATAAAACTAGAGCTGGGGGGGGGGGAATATTGGACCACAGCTCCCAAAAACACTCAGCCAGTAAAGCCATTGGAAAGAGTCAATGCGAGTGCATGGCTTTGGGGAGGGGGAGAGAGTGACGGCTCAAAATAGCAGGCTATTCAGCATTACAGCCATGGGTGTAGCTATGGGTGTGTGTGAGAGAGGGCATTGCCTACCTCAAATAAGAATTCTGCTCCTTCAATGAAATTTTCCTTCAGTTCTCAAGTTTGTAACATTGCAGAGAGTGAGACATTGAAACTCATTCACACTTCGAATCATAAAATCATAGAGTTGGAAGAGACCACAAGGGCCATCCAGTCCAACCCCCTGCCATGCAGGAGCTCTCAGTCAAAGCATCTCTGACAGATGGCCATCCAGGCTCTGCTTAACAACCTTCAGAGAAGGAAAATCCACCAATCTCTTTTCTTGTAGCTTGCATCCATTGTTTCCTGTCCGGCAAGACTTAGACCTCTTGTATTTGCTGTGTTTGTATTACCTTGATAACTTCACCTGCCCCTATTCTTTGGATAACTAAATTGTATTTCTAACTGTTAAAGTGAAGTTTAACAGTACTGCAATGCTAGAAATTTGGAAAGTGATATACAATTAACATTTGGGTGTCAGAATTCTTATTTGGGTGGCAATTTTTCTCCCTTCCACATGGCTACATCCCTGATCACAGGAACTCTGAAAATGCAGCAAGAAATGTATATTCACCTCCAGACCGGTTTGTTGTGATCCATGGCATCTGGATGGGGAAAAAAATGCCAGAGAAGGATTACTATGTAATATATTTTGCATTTTTCTCCACTCAGAACTTTCTACAGTGCAAGATCTGAAATGCCTGGTTGGATGAACCAGAGAGAGAGAGAGCACTTCTTTTTCCCCCCTTGTGTTACCTTTCCATACTGCAGAAACAGAAAAATGTTGGGTGATCAGAAGAAAAAGTAATTAATTCATTTTAAAAAGTTACATTTTACGCTCTGGGCCCAGCCCTTCTAGTTAGAATCTTTCTGACCCAGAGCCTAATCTTGCAGCTCCTCCTTGTAGGAAAGATGGTCACAAGCTAGGACTGCTGAGTTTCCTAGAAACAGTCGGTCATTTTAGACCAGGTTAAGGCCCCTTTGGGACAGGATCAGGCTAGAGCCACTGGATATGTGTCCAGACTGGTTGATCCTGGCTGTAGATAAATGGCATGTAATGTCCATGAAGGAAAAGAAGAGGCTGGGGAGATCATGGGCTTCAGGGCAATGCATACAGTCCTTTGGAAGAGACCCCCAGGGACCATCCAGTCTCTTTTTAAAAACCTCTGAAGAAGGAGACGCAACCATATTCTGAGGCAGCATAGTCTGCATCCATTACTCCGGGTCCTATTCTCTGGAACAGCAGAAAACGGAAGTACTAGTGATAGGTCCCCAAGGTCTAAGGAAGGATATTTGTCCACCCGTCCTTGACAGGGTCACACTTCCCCTGAAGGACAAAGTTCGCAGTCTAGGAGTACTCCTGGATTTGTCCCTACAGTTGTCATCTCAAGTAGATGCGACGGCCAGGAGTGCTTGCTATCAACTTCGGTTGATGCGCTGACTGTGACCCTGCCTGGACCAAAGGGATCTTGAAACAGTGGTACATGCTCTGGTAACCTCTCGTCTAGACTTCTGTAATGCTCTCTACATGGGGCTACCCTTGTACCAAGTTCGGAAGCTTCAATTAGTACAAAATATGGCAGCCAGATTGGTCACCGGCTCCTCAAGGTTTGACCATATAACACCTATATTGAAAGATCTTCACTGGGTACCTATTAGCTTCCGGGCACAATACAAGGTGTTGGTTATTACCTATAAAGCCCTACATGGCTTGGGCCCGAGTTACTTAAGGGACCGCTTCTCCTTTCACAATGCGCCCCGCACCCTCAGATCAACGGGTACAAATCTATTGGAAACAAGGAATCCCAAATATGTCTCCACTTCACAAAGAGCCTTTTCTATAAGGGCTCCAAGTTTGTGGAATAGTCTTCCTGAGGATATCCGCTTGGCGACCTCACTACAGGTATTCAAGAAAGCAATTAAAACTGAGCTTTTCCGCCAAGCCTATCAGGATATGATATAATATACTGACTGACATGTTCCCGGAAAGAAATGCTGTTCTATTCCCTGATTGTATTGTCAACTGGTAATTTAATTGATAATTGTTATTGATATGCTGAGATTTTAATGTTAGTAATTTTGTTTAAAGATTTTTATGTATATGTTGGATTTTATCTAGTCTGTAACACCGCTTCAATCCAATGGGAGAGGCAGGGAAACATAAATAATTTTTTTATTATTATTTATTATAAAACAATCTTTCTCCACCCTCAATATGACATCCCTTCAAATAGTTAAACAGGGCTGTCATATCACCTCTTAACCTTCTCTTCTCCAGGCTAAACATACCCAGTTTCAGAACTCCAAAGCCAATTGATATCAACACTCTCCAGTTCATATAAGTATGTATTCACTGTTTAGGTTGATTATAGAATATTGCTTTAGGTTGTAGTTCTGTCTTAATTGGAGGGGGGGATGGGTTGTGTAGTAGAATATTATAGTGTCTTAGTGCCCTTTCACACTACACAATATCACATTATGGTTCCACTTTAACTGCTGTGGCTGTATGCTATGGAATCCTGAGCTTTGTCAGCAGCACTAGAGATCTCCAGCTGAGCATTCCAAATTTCTCATGAAACCACAAATCCCAGGATTCCATAAAATGGAACCATGGCAGTCAAACTGGAGTTGTATTGCTGTGACTGTGTAGTGTGAAAGGGTTCTTAGCTAGCTTTCGCTGGGGCCTGCTAGGGGGTTTGGAATGTGGGAGAGATAACGGGCTGGGAAGATGCTGGGAGCTCAAGGTTAAGGTGTTAAGTTCTCATGGCAACTGGCTGTTGGGGATGTGGTGTGACTGGTGGCGAAAGGGAAAAAAGGTGGGGGCTGCGGGGTTTTATCTTGGATGTTGAGGCTGGCTTTTCAGATTCTGCAAAAAAGTGTTCTAAAGCACTTCTTCCTTGTTCTTACAATAAACTTTTATCGTTTGCCTGGGACCTGGTGCTATAAACCACAAGAGACCATGTTGGAAGAAAGGCCACAACTTTATTAACATCATCAAACCAGAACAGAAGGGTTGGCACAAAGCATAAGGTCAGGATCTGAAGAACCGACTAACCCCACGGTTAATCGATAAGCAGCATGCCTGGTGACCACCAGGTGTTGGGATGACCTAGGGGCTAAGGAACGCCAACCGGCTGCCATAACACCAGTTTCTCTCTTGTTCTCAAAGCCCCTAGTCACCGGGTGGCTTAACCATGTTGTGGCCCCCTCAATGGCTACAATGCATGCCCAGCTCGCCCCCAGGTCCCTATTGACTCCCAAACCAGTGCTCCATAGCCCTGGTATCCAAACCAACCAGATCCTGGCCTATGCTGCCACCTCAAGTTGTGACAAAAACCCAGCACCCTGGCGGAGGGTGGGTGGGAGAGCCGAACGGCAAATGGCTGCGGGGCCTGGCTGCATGGCCCTGTTATAGGCCAAGGCCCCGTCTCCTCTCCAGATAGTGAGGCTCCTCCTCCAGAGCAGCCCAGCCAATGGGCTGCCCTGGAGGAGCGGAACCCCACCATAGAGACTTCCTCCGCCCGTACTAGAGCAGCGTGGGCGGAAGGGGTGGGCCCTTCTGCCCTGTGCCACCAATCAGGGTGGAGGGCGACCCCATCCCAGAAGTTGGGGCCAGGGAGCCGCGCCAGCTCCCTGCAGCAAAGCGGCCAGCCCGCGCAGTCAGGCAGCCGCTTTTTATTCAATAAGTTCATTGTGGATCATTGGTCGGAAGGTTCCAAGTTCTCACACCCAGATCCCTAAGTCTCTCCTCATAAGACATGACCCTACACCATTTTGGTGCCCCTCCTCTGGACACGCTCGAGTTTCTCAACATCCCTTTTGAATTGTAGTGCCCAGAACTGGACACAGTATTCCAGGTGAGGACTGACCAAAGCAGAATAGAGTGGCACTATTACTTTCCTTGATCTAGAGACTATACTTCTATTGAAGCAGCCTAAAATCATATTGGCCTTTTTAGCTGCTTCATCACACTGTTGATTCATGTTGAACTTGTGGTCTACTAAGACTCCTAGATTCCTTTCACACATATAAGTCTCTTTAAGCCAGGTGTCCCCCATTCTATATCTATGCATGTCATGATTTCTGCCTAAATGCACTACTTACATTTCCATTTATTTACTTTCATTTTTTAAGCTTTGGTCCAGCTTTCTAATTTATTAAGGTCCTTGTGAATTTTGAACATTTCCTCTGGAGTATTAGCTACTTCTAATTTGGTGTCCTCTGCATGGCATGGCCCCTATTCTTTCATCCAAGTAGTTGATAAAGATGTTGAATAGCAAACTGGGCCCAGGACAGAAAGCTGTGGTACCCAACTGGTCACTTTTCTCTAGGATGATGAAGAAGAGCTATTTCACTACAAATTTAACAATGAAAAATTTCTGTGCTTCTCCCATCCCTTGATGATAATAATAAATACAAATAATTTTTATTTCTTTCCCAACTCTCCTCAAAGCTCCATGCTTGTTTTGCTTCTTGGTGAATCCATCATTGGGTCCTCCAGACTAGTGATTTCAAGCAATTTATATTGCACTACTTCATATTACATCTTGAAGCTTGTATGTCAAAATGCTCCATCCAAACTTGCAAAAAGGAACCTTCAATAGAAAGCTGGCACATTTTGGTTTATTGATGAGTATCCTGCTTGTGACATGAGTTGTGACATGTCACAAGCAGGATACTCACCAATAGAGGTGGATGTGCAACCATCCCCTATCAGTTCCCCCACATCTGTTTCCAGATTGTTGCACAAAGTCTCCTTCTGCTGCTTTCTGAACACTTTCTTCAACAGCTGGGCTACTACTTTTGTTCCCTGAAATTATATCACACACACAGAGAGAGAGAGAGAAAAAGAGAGAGAGAGAGAGAGAGAGACTGCTGTCATTAAGATCTTGGTGTGCAAAGACTTTGTATTCATTCAAATGGAAGTACATTCAGCCCTCCACGTTTCCAGGTTTGACTTCTGCGGATTTAATTAATACGTTCTCTCTAGAAATATCTAGGTCCTCCAGTGTGACTATATGAGCAATTTTTTGAAATAGAAGCACAGCTTCATATTAGTACACTTGTTCCCCAGAGAAAGAGAGAGAAAATGGAGGGAAACAAGTTGGTCCACTTATTTGCATGGATACAGAAAGCTGCTGGCCAGTAGCAAAAGCCTAGTGGTCACAGAATGGCCCAGTATCCCCAGGGACCATGCTGGCTTTTGCAAGAGGATTTCACTTGAAATTTGTTCTTCTCTCTCTCCGTCTGAAAAATAAGCAGAGCTCCATGTTAATGCACTGTTCCCCCAGAGAAAGAGAGAGAGAATGGAGGGGGAGAAGTTGGTCCAGTTACTTGCATGCAAGCAGAAAGCTCCTGGCTGGTAGCAAAAGCCTAGTAGTCACAGGATGGTGCAGTATCCCCAAGGACCATATTAGCTTTTGCAAGCAAATTTCACTTGAAGTTGGTTCTTCTCTCCCTCCATCTGAAATATAAGCAGAGTTTCATGTTAGTACACTCACCCCCGAGAGAAAGAGAGAAAAAATGGAGAGGGAGAAGTTGGTCCACTTACTTGCATGGACCATGTTGGCTTTTGCAAGAGCATTTCACTTAAAATTGGTTCCTCCCTCTGTCTGAAATATAAGCAGAGCTTCATGTTAATACCCCAGCAAAAGAGAGAGAAAATGGAGAGGGAGAAGTTGGTCCACTTACTTGCATGGAAGCAAAAAGCTCCTGGCTGCTAGCAAAAGCCTAGCGGTGACAGCACAGCGCAGTATATCCAGGGAACATGTTTGCTTTTGCCAGAGCATTTCACTTGAAATTGGTTCTTCCCTCCCTTCGTCTGAAATAGAAGCACAGTTTTATGTTAGTGCACTCAACCCCAAGAGAAAGAGAGAAAAAATGGAGAGGGAGAAGTTGGTCCACTTACTTGCATGGAAGCAGAAAGCTGCTGGCCGGCAGCAAAAAGGTAGTGGTCACAGCATGGAACGGTATCCCCAGGGACCATGTTGGCTTTTGCAAGAGCATTTCTCTTGAAATTGTTTCTTCCCTCTGTCTGAAATAGAAGCACTGCCAATGCCAAAGGCCAATGCAATTTTGGGCTGCCTCAATAAACGTATAGTGTCTAGATCAAGAGAAGTAATAGTGCCACTGTATTCTGCTTTGGTCAGGCCCCACCTGGAATATTGTGTCCAGTTCTGGGCGCCACAATTCAGAAAGGACATTGAGAAACTGGAGCATGTCCAAAGGAGGGCGACTAAAATGGTGAAGGGTCTGGAAACCATGTCCTATGAAGAACGACTTAGGGAGCTGGGGATGTTTAGCCTGGAGAAAAGAAGGTTAAGAGATGATATGATAGCCCTGTTCAAATATTTGAAGGGATGTCATATTGAGGAGGGAGCAAGCTTATTTTCTGCTGCTCCAGAGAACAGAACCCGAAACATTGGATGCAAGCTACAGGAAAAGAGATTCCACCTCAACATTAAGAGGAACTTCCTGACAGTGAGGGCTGTTCGACAGTGGAACGCACTCCCTCGGAGGGTGATAGAGTCTCGTTCCTTGGAGGTTTTTAAAAAGAGGCTGGATGGTCATCCTTCGGGGATGTTTTGATTTGTATTTCCTGCATGGCAGGGGGTTGGACTGAATGGCCCTAGTGGTCTCTTCCAACTCTACGATTCTATGATTCTATGTTAAACACTCTTCCCCAAGAGAAAGAGAGAGAAAATGGAAGGGGACAAGTTGGTCCACTTACTTGCATGGAAGCAGAAAGTTGCTGGCCAGCTGCAAAATCCTAGTGGTCACAGCAGGGCACAGTATCCCCAGGGACCATGTTGACCTTTGCAAGAGCATTTCACTTGACGTTGGTTCTTCCATCTGTTTGAAATAGAAGCACAGCTTCATATTAGTACACTTATCTCACAGAGAAAGAGAGAGAAAATGGGGGGGGGGGAAACAAGTTGGTCCACTTAAGTCGAAGGCTTTCATGGCCGCCATCCATAGTTTTTTGTGGATTTTTCGGGATATATAGCCATGTTCCAGAAAAGATTCTTCCTGACGTTTTGCCAGAAGATGCCAGCCACAGATGCTGGCGAAACATCAGGAAGAAGGTTTTCTGGAACATGGCCACATAGCCCAAAAAACCCACAAAAAACTAAGCTGGTCCACTTACTTGCATGGAAGCAAAAAGCTCCTGGCTGCTAGCAAAAGCCTAGTAGTCACAGCATGGCGCAGTATCTCCAGGGACTACGTTGGCTTTTGCAAGAGCATTTCACTAGAAAATTGTCTTACTTCCCCTCCGTCTGAAACAGAAGCACAGCTTTATGTTAGTTCACTCAACCCCAGAGAAAGAGAGAAAAAATGGAGAGGGAAAAAATTGGTCCACTTACTTGCATGGCAAGCAAAAGCTCCTGGCTGTAGCCAAAGCTAGTAGTCACAGCATGGTGCATCTCCCCAAGGACCATGTTGGCTTTTGCAGCAAATTTCCTTGCGTTGGTTCTTCTCTCCCTCTGTCTAAAAACATAAGCAGAGTTTCATGTTAGTACACTCCCCCAAGAAAGAGAGGAAATGGAGAGGGAGCAGTTGGTCCAACTTACTGCATGGACCATGTTGGCTTTTGCACGAGCTTTTCTCTGGAATTGGTTCTTTCCCTCCTCTGAAATATAAGCAGAGCTTCATGTTAATTCCCCAGAGAAAGAGAGAAAAACGGACAGGGAGAGTTGGTCCACTTATTTGCATGGAAGCAGAAAGCTGCTGGCAGGTAGCAATGCCTAGTGGTCACAGCATGGAACGTATCCAGGGACCATGCTGGCTTTTGCAAAAGCTTTTCTCTGAAAATTGGTTCTTCCCTCCATCTGAAATATAAGCAGAGCTTCTGTTATATCCCAGAGAAAGAGAGAGAAAACGGACAGGGAGAAGTTGGTCCACTTATTGCATGGCAAGCAGAGAAAGCTGGCGGTAGCAAATGCCTAGTGGTCACAGCATGGTGAACAGTATCCCACAGGACCAGCTGGCTTTTGCAAAAGCTTTCTCTGAAATTGGTTCTTCCCTCCTCTGAAATATAAGCAGAGCTTCATGTTAATATCCCAGAGAAAGAGAGAGAAAATGGACAGGGAGAAGTTGGTCCACTTATTGCATGGAAGCAGAAAGCTGCTGGCAGGTATACAAAAGCCTACTGGTCACAACATGACAGTACCCAGGGACCATGCTGGCTTTTGCAAAAGCTTTTCTCTGGAAATTGGTTCTTCCCTCTGTCTGAATTAGAGCACAGCTTTATGTAATACACTCAACCCCCAGAGAAAGAGAGAGAAATGGGAGAGAGCACTTACTGCACTTAGTTGCCATGAAGCACTGCCTGGAAGAATGCTGGCCGGCAGCAAAAGCTAGTGGTCACAGCATGGACGATACCCCAGGGAGTTGGGCTTTTGCAAGAACATTTCACTGAAAATTGGTTCTTCCCTCCGTCTGAATAGAAGTAAAGCTTCATGTTTACACACTCTTCCCCCAGAGAAAGGAGAGAAACGGAGGGAACAAGTTGGTCCACTTACTTGCCTGGATCAGAAAGCTGCTGGCCGGTAGCAAAAGCCTAGTGTCACAGAATGGTGCAGTATCCCCAGGGACAATGGTGGCTTTTGCAGAGGATTTCACTTGAAATTGGTTCTTCTCTCTCTCCGTCTGAAAAATAAGCAGAGCTTCATGTTAATGCACTGTTCCCCCAGAGAGGAGAGAGAAAATGGAGAGGGGAGAAGTTGTGTCCAGTTACTTGCATGGAAGCAGAAACACTGGCTGGTAGCAAAAGCCTAGTGGTGCAGTATCCTCAAAGCCTGTTGGCTTTTGCAAGGAATTTCCACTTGAAGTTGGTTCTTCTCTCCCTCCTCTGAAATGTAAGCAGAGTTTCATGTTAGTACACTCATCCCCAAGAGAAAGAGAGAGAAAATGAGAGGGAGAAGTTGGTCCCACTTACTTGCATGGACCATGTTGGCTTTTGCAAGAGCTTTTCTCTGGAAATGTGGTTCTTCCCCCCATCTGAAATATAAGCAGAGCTTCATGTTAATTATCCCAGAGAAAGGAGAGAAATGGGAGGGAGGAAGTTGGTCCACTTACTTGATGGAGCAAAAAAGCTCCTGGCTGTCGCAAAGCCTAGGTGTCACAGGCATGTGATTATGCAGGGAACATGTTGACTTTTGCAAGAGCATTTCAGAGAAATTGGTTCTTCCTTCCCTCTGTCTGAATAGAGCACAGCTTCATGTAGTGAATTCAACCCCAAGAGAATGAGAGAAAAAAATGGAGAGGGAGAGAAGTTGGTCCACTACTTGAATGGAAGCAAAACAGCTGCTGTCCGGTAGAAAAAGCCTAGTGGTCACAGCATGGAACAGTATCTCCAGGGATCATGTTGGCTTTTGTAAGAGCATTTCACTTCCCTCTGTCTGAAATAGAAGTAACAGCTTCTGTTAATACACTCTTCCCCCAGAGAAAGAGAGAGAAAATGGAGGGGGAAAAGTTGGTCCACTTACTTGCATGGAAGCAGAAAGCTGCTGGTGGGTAGCAAAAGCCTAGTGGTCACAGCGTGGTGCAGTATCCCCAGGGACCATGTGATCTTTGAGAGCATTTCATTGAAGTTGGTTCTCTTTCTCTTTGAAATAGAATCATAGAATCATAGAATGCTAGATTGGAAGAGACCACTGGCCATCCCAGTCCAACCCCCTGCCATGCAGGAAATCCAAATTAAAGCATCCCGACAGATGGCCATCCAGCCTCTGTTAAAGACCTCCAAGGAAGGAGAGTCTATCACCCTCCGAGGGAGTGCATTCCATTGTCGAACAGCCCTAACTCGTCAGGAAGTTCCTCCTAATGTTCAGGTGGTCTCTTTTCCTCAGCTTGCATCCATTGTTCCGGGTCCTGTTCTCTGGGCAGCAAGAAAACAAGCTTGCTCCTCTTTCAATATGACATCCCTTCAAATATTAAACAGGCGCTCATATCACCTCTTAACCCTTTTTTCTCCAGGCTAAACATCCCCAGCTCCCCTAAGTCGTTCCTCATAGGGCATGGTTTCCAGACCTTCAACATTTTTGTCGCCCTCCTTTGGACACGCTCCAGTTTTCAATGTCCTTTCTGAATTGTTGCGCCCAGAACTGGACACAATATTCTAGGTGGGGCCTGACCAGAGCGAATACAGTGGCACTTTACTTCTCTTGATCTAGACACTATACTTCTATTGATGCAGCCTAAATAGCATTGGCCTTTTAGCTGCCGCATCACACTGTTCACTCATGTTCAACTTGTGGTCTACTTGGACCCTAGATCCCTTTCACACGTAGTTTCATCAGCCAGGTGTCACCCCATCCATATCTGTGCATTTTATTTTTCCGCCCTAAGTGCAATACCTTACATTTCTCCGTGTTGAATTTCATTTTGTTAGATTGCCCAGCTTTCTCTCTATTCAGGTCATTTGAATCTTGATCCGTCCTCTGGGGTTAGCTATTCCCCCTAATTTGGTATCATCTGCAAATTTGATAAGTGCTTCCATCGTCATCCAGGTCATTGATAAAGAGTTGAATAGCACTGGCCCAGGACGAGCCCTGTGGGACCCACTGGTTACTTCTCTCCAGGGAAAAGGAGCCCTGTTGAGCACCCTTTGGGTTTCGGCCGGTCACACAATTACAGATCCATTTAACAGTTCCTTTGTCTAGCCCACATTTACAAGCTTGTTTGCAAGAATGTCATGGGGAACTTGTCAAAGGCCCTTACTGAAATCAAGATATACTATATCCCAGCATTCCCTTCATCTACCAAGCTGGTTTTTATCAAAGAAAGAATTAGGTTTGTCTGGCATGACTGTTCTCTGAAACCCATGTTGACTTTTTGTGATTATGGCATTGCCTTCTAGATGTTCAACAGACTCTCTGTTTAATGATCTGCTCCAGAATCTTTCCTGTACTGATGTCAGACTAACTGGATGATACTTGTTGGGATCCTCTTTTTTTCCCTTTTTTTGAAGATGGGGACAACGTTGCCCTCCGCCAGTTGCTTGGATCTCTCCTGTTTCCAGGAGTTTCAAGATTATTGCCAATGGCTCCGATTTACATTTGCCAGTTTTTAATACACTTGGATGGAGTTCATCGTCCCGGAGACTTAAATTCATTTAGATTATAAGGTGTTCCTCTACTATCTCTTTACTTATTCTGTACCGAATGCCCCTCATCCTGTCCTCTGCTCCCTTATCCTCAGGTTGCGCACCTCTGCCTTTTCTGAGAAGACTAGGCAAGAAGGTGTTGAGTATTCTGCCTTTTCTCTGTCTTCCTCTGTTAGCATTTTGCCATCTTCCCCACACAGTGGCCCTACCGTTCCTTCTTCTTCCTTTTGCTGCGGACATATCCAAAAAAAGCCCTTTTTTGTTCTTAACCTCTCTAGCAAGCCTGAGTTCATTCTGTGCTTTAGCTTTTCTGACTTTACCCCTACACATGCCTGCTATTTCTTTGAATTCCTTTTCGTGATTTCCCCCTTTTCCATTTTTTACATGTTCCGTTTCAAACTTAGCTCGGTTGAAAGTTCCTAGTCATCCATCCTGGTTTCTTGAGACTTCTCCCTTTTTTCTTTCTCACTGGAACTGTTTGAAATTGTGCCTTCAGTATCTCCCTTTTGAGAAAGTCCCATCCATCTTGAACTCCCTTCTCTTTTGTATTCCTGACCATGGGATCGCCCTCAATACTTCTCTAAGTTTACTGAAATCCGCTCTCCTAAAGTCAGGATGCGTGTCTGACTATGCCTGGCTTCTCCTTTCCACTGTATTACAACTCCAGGAGAACATGGTCACTTCCACCTAATGATCCCACTACTTGCCACCCCATTAACCAAGTCATCCTTGTTGGTTAGGATCAGATCTAAAATAGCTGACCCCCTTGTTGCCTCTTCCCACTTTTGGACCATGAATTGTCTTCCAGGCAAGTGAGGAATTTGCTAGGCCTTGAGGATTTTGCTGAGTTTGACTTCCAACAAATATCAGGATAGTTTGAAGTCGCCCATCACTACTACATTCTCTTTTCTGACTGTGTGGTCTCTGTTCTAGAAAGATATCATCCAATTCCTCCGTCTGACTTGGGGGGTCTGTAGTAGACTCCCACCGTAACACTCTTGTTGTTTCTCTCCCCTTTGATTCTTATCCAGATGCTCTCCACCTGGCTTCCATGATTGATCCAGGTCTCTCACTGGTGTAAATATCTCTGACATATAGTGCTATTCCTCCTCCTTTCTTATTTGGCCTATTTCTTTTATAAGGTTATACCCTCTATTTCCACATTCCAATCATGAGACTCATCCCACCAGGTTTCAGTGATGCCTATTATATCATATTGTTTTGTTTTACTAGGATTTCGAGTCTTCTTCTTATTTCCCATGCTCTGTGCATTAGTGTAGAGACATCGCAGACCATAGTTCCCTTTTACTTGCTGCCTGTCAAGTTTTTTTGCCTCCCACTGTTGGGTCCTTGCACTTTTTTTCTTGTTTCCTCTATGTTATTATTATTATATTATTATTATAACCTTTATTTATGAAGCGCTGTAAATTTACACAGCGCTGTACATACAATCTTTTAGTTAACGGTTCCCTGCCCTCAGCTTACAATCTAAAAAGACATGACACAGAAGGAAAAGGGGGTGGTGACGGGAAAGGGTAAGAGGTCCCGCATTCCTCTCAAACTCCGAGGCCTGGACCAGGCAGATGGACTGAAGGGAGGGGCTTGGCTTCAAAATGGAAGGTTAATCATTATCCCGGGAAAATACATACTCACAAGTTGGATAATAACATATACAGTACATAGCATACGGAATGGATCAATAAACAGCCAACAACAGAACATCAGATAGTAAGCGACAATTATGCGATGCCTGGGAAGGCTTCTCTGATAGAGGTGGTTTTCAACTCCGTTTTGAAGCTGGTTAAAGAGTGATGGCTCTTGCTTGTGGAGGAAGAAGGTTCCAGGGTGAGGGGCAGCAGTGAAAGGGGCGAATCCGGGATGGGGCGAGGAAATCCTGGGCTGGGACAGGAACCCTTGACTACCAGAACGGGGGCCCTGGTGGGAAGGTGAGGAGAAAGAAAGGTCAGATAAGTAAGGAGGGGCCAGTCCATGGAGGGCTTTGAATGTCGACAGCACGGAGCTTATACTGAATGCGGAAAGGGAGAGGGGCCAGTGAAGGGATGCCAACACAGGAGAGATTGTGGTCAGAGCGGTGGGTGGGAGTGATAATGCATGCGCTGAATGCTGGACAGAGATTAAGGACGGAGGTAGAAAAGGAAGCCCAGCCAGGAGGACATTACCAGTAATCAAGTCGTGAGATCCACTGGGCATGGACCAGGATCTTAGCAGTAGAGGCGGGAGATATGGTCGGATTTTGGCAATATTGTCAAAAAAGAATCTACAAGCCTTGGCAGTGGTCTGGATCTGAGGGATACACGACAGAGAAGAGTCAAAGATAAAACCCAAGACTGCGGGCTTGCTGGACTTGTTGAATGGAAATGTTGTCCACAGAGACAGAAAAGAGAGTGTTGAAAGTTGGGCTTAGGAGGAAGACAAGAAGCTCCGTCTTGGACATGTTTTAGCTTCCAAACGCCGATGGCGCATCCACTGGGACAGCTGTAAGGCAAGACGGACTTGCTGTTCAAGCCTTGGAGAAGGTCAGGGGTGGAAAGATACAGCTGGGTGTCATCGCATAGAGTGGTAGGAAAAAACAAAAGAGCTGATGAGTTTTCTAAGCAGTGTGTAGAGAGAAAACAGAAGGGACCCAGAACAGAGCCCTGGGGAACTCCAACAGATAAGGGAACAGGAGAAGAAGTCTGACCACCTGCAACTACTGCAAAAGATCTGCCAGACAGTAAGATCTAAACCAGTCGAGACCGAGTCTGAGAACCCAAGGTCAGAAGTATGTCAATTAGGAAACAGTGATCAACAGTGTCAAAGGTGCGCGACAAATCAAGAAGGATGAGAACAGAGTAAAGGCCATTAGCTTGGCCTGTAAAGGTCCTTGAGATCTTAGTGAGGTGTCTCAGTGGAATGCCTTGGGCGGAAACCACGAATGAAAGGGATCGAGAATGAGTTGGCTTCAAAACATCAAGACAGCGCGAATAGAAACCCGTTCCAAAACCTTAGAAAGAAAGGGGAGAAGAGAAATCGGCGACATAGCTAGACAAAGAGGAGGGGTCAAGAGAAGGTTTTTCAGAATTGGGGAAATGAGGCATGTTTGAAGTCTGACGGGAAGGAACCTGTAAGAGAGAGAGAGATTGAAGATATGGAGAAGCGAGGGCAGAAGGAGGAGTCTAGAGATTAGAGACAAGTAGAATAGGATCAAGAGGACAGGTAGCAGGTTGGAAGAGTTCAGAAGTGTAGAGAGTTCATCCAAGAGGCAGGCGGAGGAAAGACAGAAAATTTGTTAGGGGAAGGCGATAGAAGATTAAGAGCAGAAGAAGAATTAGGAGGACTATCTCAGAGCGAATGGTAATCTTGAGATGAAATAGTTAGCAAAGTCATTGGAGAGAAAGTGAAGAGCAGGAGGAGAGGAGGTTTAAGCAAGTGTTGAAGATGGAGAACAAACGCTGCGGGCCTCTCTCATTGGCAGAGATCAATGATTTGTAATATTCTGTTTAGCCATAGAGAGGGCGCGTGAGAAGGAGAAAGAACAAATTTGAAATGGATAAAATCACGCCCACTCTTTGGACTTTCTCCAAAGATGTTCGGCCGCTCTAGGCGGACCGGAGAAACTTAATGTTTGGGGTAAGCCAGGGCTGAGGTCTAGTCTTGGAGGAAGAAGTGCGTACAGAGACAGGGGCCAATGGTCAAGGTTGAGGAAAGAGTGGAGTTAAATAAAGACATTGCTGAATCAGCACGAATCCCCGAGATTTAGGGAAGAGAGAGATGAATCCAGGGTCAGACCAAGATGGTTAGAGTCGACAGATTGAAGATCACGAAAAAAGCGTTGAATAGTATGGCGAGGAGGAGGAGTATAGTGAGAGCACAAGGAGATTAAGTGATGGTCAGATAGTGGAAGTCAAGTGCCAGGTAGTCAGAAATGGCGCAGTTTGCAGCAAGAACTAGGTCAAGACAGGCCAAGATGAGTTGAAGAGTTGGGTTTGACTATTTGTCGTTTGACATTTCGCCATCCCTTTCGCCTTCCTTAATATTGTCTCCCTTCCCCTCGGAACTCAGTTTAAAGCCCTCCTGATCAAGTTCTTGAGACTGTTGGCAAAACATTTCTTCCAACTGGCGTGAGATGCAAACCCGTCCGTTGCCAGAAGTCCCCTCGTGGAACCGCAGCCCATATCGAAGAATCCAAATCCTTCTCGGCGGCACCATCTGCGAAGCCAGTTGTTCACATCCGCTATTTTCCTCTCCCTTCCTGGACCATGCCCTTCAACTGGCAGAGAAGACGAGATGACAACCTGTACATCCATTCCTTTCAGCTTCCTACCCAGCGCCTCGTAATCCCTTTTGATGTCTGAAGGCTGTGTCTTGCAGTATCATTAGTTCCCACGTGGACCAAAAGGAGGGTTATTGTCAGTAGGCTTGACCAGTTTGTCAGCCTCTCTGTCACATCACGGATCTTTGCACCTGGAAGACACAACCTCTCGACATTTGTCAGGCCTACATATCACTGCTTCTGTACCCCTCAGCAAGGAGTCCCCCACTAAGACCACACGCCTCCTCCGAGGCTTAGCAGCGACTGTTCCTTGGTGGGACTCTCAGGCTCCCGCTCTGTCCCTGAGTCTGTCCATGCTGCTCTTCTTCATCCCCCTTGATAGGGAAAGAGCTTCGAATCGATTCTCTAGCTGCAAGCTCCCCAAAAAATTCCTTCTTGGCTTACTTCTCTTTGTGACATTCCTCCGCTGTCTGCCTCCTGTGTATGGCAAGTGACTCTTCCACCCTAGCATCTTCCTCTGCATGGTACTCATCCAAGATGTTAGTTCTATTGTGTCCAGGAAATCCTCTGTTCCCTAATATGCTGAAGTGTAGCTACTCTTGACTCCAGCTGCTGCACTTTCTCCTCCAAGAGTGCTACCAACTTGCACTTTGTGCATGTGAAGTTCTGACTTCTGTGGGCAAGAAGGAAACATCCCACAAGAGTTGCAGGTGACTACAGCAGATCCCTCGTTGTCCATACTGCTAAGTCTTAGTTAATGACTATAACAGTCAATTCGTGGGAATACTTCTTTAAAGCACGCTTCATATTAGTACTTGTCCCCAAGAAAGAGAGAGAAATGGAGAAGGAAGTTGGTCCACTTATTGCATGGAAGCAGAAAAAGCTCTTGGCTGGTAGCAAAAGCCTAGTAGTCACAGCATGGCGCAGTATCTCCAGGGACTATGTTGGCTTTTGCAAGAGCATTTCACCTAGAAATTGGTTCTTCCTTCCCTCCGTCTGAAACAGAAGCACACGCTTTATGTTAGTGCACACTCAACCCCAAGAGAAAGAGAGAAAAATGGGAGGCAAAAGTTGGTCCACTTACTTGCATGCAAGCAGAAAGCTCCTGGCTGGTGCAAAAGCCTATAGTCACAGCATGGTGCAGTATCCCCAGGACCCATGTTGGCTTTTGCAAGCAAATTTCTCTTGAAGTTGGTTCTTCTCTCCCTCTGTCTAAACATAAGCATGGATATATAGTCACAAGAAATATATATGTATATGAATGTATTGAAGTAACATGACACAGCAAAAGTATTGAAATTGTCACACAGGTGTTGTAAGTAATGTAATTAGAGAGTCCTGAAAGCCAAGGACCTATGAGGCAATGACAAAGTGAAAAAGATGCAAATTGATATCACCTGAGAGTCATGAGTGGACAGTAATGTATGATGCAATGTGAGGGCTAGATTGAGACAAGTAGGTATGTCAATCATAATGTATGTACACGCCCAGGAGGTGGCAACTGTATAATGAATAGAGAGACAAATGTCTATATAACAATAATGTATGACAATACTTTTGTGGGTATAGAGGAGATGTAGTGTGGGGTATTGAGGAGTATAGTTTTGTGAGTAGTGAATTGTTTTGTGCATAGTGTATAGTAGAATAAAAGTGATCTTTTATATAAGAAGACTACTGTGTTGACTGTGTCTTGAGAGCTGAACAAGAACCAGCAGACTCCAGAGAAGATTGGAAGACAATCTTCAGCCAATTCTCCGAGCTACTGGTCAAAACTGGTTTTTCTTCCGCTGACCAGGGTGGGAGAGGTGAAAGCCAGGAGAAGAGCTGCAACTCCCATCATCCCTAACAAGTTTCATGTTGTTCACTCATCCGCAAGAGAAAGAGAGAGAAAATGGAGAGGGAGAAGTTGGTCCACTACTTGCATGGAAGCAGGAAGCTGCTGGCAGGTAGCAAAAGCCTAGTGGTCACAGCTGGACTAGTATCCCCAGGGACCATGCTGGCTTTTGCAAAAGCTTTTCTCTGGAAATTGGTTCTTCCCTCTGTCTGAATTAGAAGCACACGCTTCATGATAATACCCTCAACCTCCAGAGAAAGAGAGAGAAATGGCGAGAGAGCACTTACTGCACTAGTTGCATGGAAGCACTGCCTGGAAGCATGCTGGCCGGCAGCAAAGGCTAGTGGTCACAGCATGGAACAGTATCCCCAGGGACCATGTTGGCTTTGCAAGAGCATTTCACTTGAAATTGGTTCTTCCCTCCGTCTGAAATAGAAGTAAAGCTATGCTTAATACACTCTTCCCCCAGAGAAAGAGAGAGAAAACGGAGGGAAACAGTTGGTCCACTTACTTGCCTGGATGCAGAAAGCTGCTGGCCGTTAGCAAAAGCTAGGGTCACAGATGGTTGGCAGTATCCCCAATGGTGGCTTTTGCAAGAGGATTTCACTTGAAATTGGTTCTTCTCTCCCTCCGTCTGAAAAATAAGCAGAGCTTCATGTTAATGCACTGTTCCCCCAGAGAAAGAGAGAAAATGGAGAGGGAGAAGTTGGTCCAGTTACTTGCATGGAAGCAGAAAGCTCATGGCTGGTAGCAAAAGCCTAGTGGTGCAGTATCCTCAAGGACCATGTTGGCTTTTGCAAGCGAATTTCACTTGAAGTTGGTTCGTCTCTCCCTCCGTCTGAAATGTAAGCAGAGTTTCATGCTAGTACACTCATCCCCAAGAGAAAGAGAGAAAAAATGGAGAGGGAGAAGTTGGTCCACTTACTTGCATGGACCATCTTGGCTTTTGCAAGAGCATTTCACTTGAAAATGGTTCTTCCTTTTGTCTGAAATATAAATAGTCTGTCTTAAGCATTCAATCAAAGTATACATTTATCAAATTCCCCAAAATAAAATCTTGGAGGCCAAAATTTAGATGGCTCATGACCACTCAGAGCAGCTCCACTGGACAACACTGGGCAGACAGAATGGTGGCAGAGAAGTATCATTTCTTTGCTGCCTCCATTGCCTTGACATAGGTCTTCCAAGGGGCCCTAGCCTATTTTCATTCGGATTCACTCTGAGTTTTCTGCCACCGTTGCTCTAGTCTGCTTCCCACTGGTTTTGTCACCGCCAACTCACTAGTTCACCAGGGTGCTGATTTGGCTGTACTTTGTGGGAAGGTATGCGTAGGACCGATCATGTCCACTGCCCTGACAATTTCCCTTTTCCAGAGATGTGCCAGGGCTTTGACAGGACCAATTGCCAAGGCAACAGGGATCCATCTTCTCTAAAGGAGGCTGTTGTGAGGCCATTGATGAAAAAAGCCACCTTGGATCCCATTGTTTTGGATAACTATGGCCAGTCTCTAATATTCCATTCTTGGGCAAGGTTCTGGAGCAAGTGGTGGCCTCCCAGCTTCAGAGGTTTCTGGGTGAAACAGATTATCTAGATGCATTTCAATCTGGCTTCAGACCCGACTATGGGCCAGAGACAGCTTTGGTCGCCTTGGTGGATGATCTCTGCAGGGAACTGGACAGGGAGAGTATGTCCCTCTTGGTCCTGCTGGATCTCTCAATGGCGCCCGATATCATCGACCATGGTTTCTTTCTGGGCAGCCTCTCTGAGATGGGACTTGGGGGCACTGTTATGCAGTGGTTCTGGTCCTTCTTGGAGGGCTGGACTCAGAAGGTGGTGTTGGGGGACTCCTGTTCAACTACTTGGCCACTGGTATGTGGGATCCCTCAGGGTTCTGTTCTGCCCCCCATGTTGTTCAACATCTACCTGAAAGCGCTGGGAAAGGTCATTTGAAGTTTTGGGGTGTGGTGTCACCAGTATGCGGATGACCCCCAACTCTATCTCTCCTTCCCATCTGACTCCAAGGAAGCTGTCTCAGTACTAAACCAGTGTCTGCAGTCCATAATGGACTGGATGAGGGCAAACAAATGGAAGCTTAATCTGGACAAGACAGAGGTGCTCCTGGCCAGTCATAAGGCAGATCAGAGAATTGGGACTTTCCCTGTGTTGGATGGGGGTCATACTCCCCTTGAAATCTCAGGCTTGCAGCTTGGCTGTTTTCCTTCTAGACTCCGTTCTGAGCTTGGATGCCTAGGTCTCAGCAGTGGCCAGGAGTGCATTTGCACATCTTAAACTTTCACGTCAGCTGCGCCCGTTCTTTGAGATGTCAGATCTGCCTGGACTTCTCTTTGAGCCTGGATACTCAAGTCTCAGTATTGGCCAGGAGTGCATTTGCACATCTTAAACCTGTGCACCAGCTGCATCCGTTCCTTGAGACATCAGATCTGACTGGACCTCTCTGAGCCTGGATGCCCAGGTCTCAGCAGTGTCCAGGAGTGCATTTGCACAACTTAAACTTTCATGTCAGCTGTGCACATTCCTTAAGATGTGAGATCTGCCTGGACTCTACTCTGAGCCTGGATGCACAAGTCTCAGCAGTGGCCAGGAGTGCATTTGCACATCTTAAATTCGTGCGACAGTTGTGCCTGTTCCTTGAAACGTCAGATCTGCCTGGACTTCTCTCTGAGCCTGGATGCTCAGGTCTCAGTTCTGGCCAGGAATGCATTTGCACATCTTAAACCTGTGCACCAGCTGCACCCGTTCCTTCAGACATCAGATCTGACTGGTCTCAGCAGTGTCCAGGACTGCATTTGTACAACTTAAACTTTCACGCCAGCTGCACCCATTCCTTCAGATGTCACATCTCCCTGGACTCCACTCTGAGCCTGGATGCCCAAATCTCAGCAGTTGCCAGGAATACATTTGCACAGCTTAAACAGCACCCATTCCTTGAGACATCAGATCTGGCTACAGTGACACATACCTTGATTATATCTTGTTTGGACCACTGCAATGCACTCTAAGGCCCCATTCACACTGGTGGTTTTGCACTGGAAGGAACTGGGCAGATTTGGGGCGCCCCTCCCAAATCTCTCTGTTAGCAAGTGCCCACTACAAAATGAGGGGCATTTTAACCCGAATGCCTTCTTACAGAAATCGGGTTTAACATGAAGGTGCCTGCTGTCAATCAAGCGATCGTCATAGGTGACGTTTGCAGTGGGCATCGGAAGGCACATTGGAAGTATTCTTCCCCCCTCCTTTTTTTAAAAGAGCCAGGCACAAAATGCACCAAAATGCGCTCATTTTGTCAAATTTAAAAACCTCGTGTGTGTGTGTGTGTGTGTGTGTGTGTTGTGGGCATTTGGGTCAGTGCAGGTTATGATCTGCCCTTGGCCCCATTTTCAACCCCAAATGCAAGCTAATGCATCCTGTATCCCCCACTCCTTGCCACCCCAGAATGCCTCTTAGACATGTAATAATAATAATAATAAATTCCTCACCTCGGAAATGCCAGAAAAGGATGCAATTGTCATTCATTCTTTTTTGCTCTTAAAAGCAATTCAGGGCTACCCCTGAATTCCTTAGAGACAGTAGAAAAAGCATGTATGATTTTGCCAATTTGCCAAATTGACAAGAGCAACAAATGTAACATTCGAAATGTAGCATTCATTCGCAAATCTTGCCCTTTGCAACATTTCCCCTTTGCTGGTAGTGAGCAAATGAAAGGGAAAGGGAACAAGCTGCTAGCCATGTTCTTTCCATCTATATATCTGTCTCAAGAAAAAAACATCCGCATATTTTGTCAAAAATAATTTTTAAAAATATAAAAAGGGGGAAGGTGCCTGATGTGAGCTCTGTTCAAGCCCTGCCAGTGACCTGAACTGAACTGACCCCTTTCCTCCTGCTACATTCTCTTCAGAGGAGCTTTGCCATTGGCTTCCACTGAGGCTGAGAGAGATTGTCCTGTCAGTTCCAACTGACCCATGGAATCAATTGGGTATAAAAGGGGAATGCAGCGCAGGCATTCTTACTGTAGCATCCGCATATAACACTAACAATAATAATAATCCAGGAGCAAGAGGAAATGAAAGTAGCATAAGCAAGCACACAGATATGTCACCCAAAAAATCATGTGCATAAACTGTCAAAAATAAAAGAGGCTCCTTCTGCAGCCTGATTTCCCTACATCCCCCAGCTTAGCCCCGCAGCCCAATTTCCCTTGGCAATCGTGCTCCTCCTCCTTCCTTCCGACCCTCCCCTCCTCTCAGCTGCCCTGGCTTCTTCATCCTCCTCCTCCTGCTCCGTTATAGAATGCCCTCCATGGCTCCCTTCTTCCCACAGCTCCTTCATCCTCTTCATCCTCCTCCATCACTTTCTCCCCTAACCCCCCCCCCCACCCTCCCTCTGACAGCCCATTCCCCTTTTAGCCTCCTGTTTGCCTCCTGTCAGATTCCCATTTTTCCTTTGGCTCTTTCCTCCTCCTCCTCCTTCTCCGATGAGGGGAGGGAATGCTCTGCCCTCTATCCGCCCTCTGACTTTAATCCCTCCCTGAATTTGCCACAATCATGATCAGGGGCAAGTTCAGTTTTCGCTGAACCCAGGCTTTTTCAGAAAAGACGGATTTTAGCCCAAATCTCGATACCCCGCGCTAAAGGGCATTTCCTTGTGCATGCCTCAAACTGGATTGTGACAGAATCGGGCCCAATATGAACTTCACATGCAAGGATCAATTTCAAAACCGGGGTAAAAGGTAGTGTGAATGGGCCCTAAGTTGGGCTGCCTTTGGAAACTCTCTGGAAACATCAGGTGATTCAAAACACCTCAGCCAGAATGCTGACCAGGGCCAGTTACAGGGAGCATATAACTCTCTTGTTAAAACAGCTCTACTGGCTACCTGTTCATTTCCTGGCACAATTCAACGTGCTGGTCATGACCTAGAAAGCCTTACCCAGCTTGGGTCCAGACTAATTGAGAGATGGTATCTTCCCATATGAATAGGCAAGAGCCCCAAGATCTGCAAGAAAGGACTTTCTCTCAGTCCCATCAGGATCGGAGGCTTGCCGCTGAGGATGCGAGGGAGAGCCTTCTCAGGGCTGCTCCCATCCTCTAGAATAAGGCCCTTCCTCCAGAGGCTAGGCTGGTCCTCTTCCTGCTGGCCTTTCGCAGTTTTAGGCCAGCAGGTTTTCTTTACATAAGGCATAGCAGGGCGGTTTTATGGAGCAGGTGGGGTTTTAGTCTGTTTTTAACTTGAGTATATTTGATGTGATTTTATATTTTATATTGTGTATATTTTATGTGATTTTATATATAGACATTTTAATTGTTTGAATTTTATAGCAATTTTAAAGGTTCTATCTGTGAGTTGCCTTGGGTTTCTCCGGGGGAAAAGGTGGGATATAAATAAAATAAATAAATGAAATGAAATAAATTACTGAGAGAACAAGAGACATAAGAATGCAAATGCAATTCACAGAAAGCTATCTCCATTAGCCTTAATATGACCTAGGAGCAATATTCGAGCCCAAATATGAAAGAAGAGATGAGGAGAAGCCAGAAGATGCAGCTTTCTTTGCTACACACTTGGACCAAAAAAACTAACATAATTCTCTTGTGCCAGATGTTTGAGGAGATCTAAGCCCTCCTCAAATACTAGAACCTTCCTCCAGAACTTAAGGGCAAGCCACCAGGCTCTACTAGAGAAGGGGCTTTCTCCTGTTTCCTGCAACAGCAGAAATAGAAATAGAAATAAGGTCTTAAGCCCCTTACTAGTCCAAACTGTAATAGATAACATTAGCCACAGCAGAAATCAGCAGACACTTGGGCCCCATACAGACTGCCAAAATAAAGCTGCTTCGGGTCACTTTGGAGGTATGCTGTTTAAATGATGCATACGTCCTAAGAGTCCAGAAGGTGCACCAAAGCTGTGCTCTAGTCCTTAGGACTGGATCGTGGCTTTGGCATGGCTTCCGGACTCTTATGATGCATGCATAATTTAAACAGTATACCTCCAAAGTGTCCTGAAGCAGCTTTATTTTGGCCTGTCTGTATGGGGCCTCAGTAAACCAAAGCAGTGATACAAATCCCATTGATTCATTCTGGTAGAGAAGAGCCACTGAATCGAATCCAAACTGGTGAATATACTGCCTTCACAGAAATACACACAAACACCACCTTTACACACTGGGGGAAAAAAATCTCAGCGGTTTTTGTGCATTCTATCTGGAAAAGAAAACCTGACAGAATGAGAACATTTGCTCTGTAAAACCGCAACTATTTCAGCACATTCCCTTTTTGTAACCTGAAAACAGTTGTAAGACATTGCAGAAACTTCCTTCCTAGCATCCCTACTGCCCTTCAGAGACATCACTGAGCTTTGTCTTGTGAGGGGTCTCTCCCTAAAACACTGTTGTTGGTATTTATTGCTATTGAAAAACAGAAAAGAGGGCTCACCTGATCATCCAGCTGCAATTTCTGGAAACGGTTGTGTAGATTCTTCATAGGAACTGCTAGAATGCTAGAAAAGGAGAGAAGCCCCCCCCTACACAAATACACACAACATACAAAAGCATTCCCTTTTCATTCCTAGTTTGGAAAGAGAGAATAGACAGTTAACCTGTTTTGTGTCATCGAAGTGTGAACCTCTTGTATCTGAGACACTGTCTCCTCCTCCTGATCTGGGAAAAGCAGCCTCCAGACCCCAGTGCTCCCCAGTCCCTCCCAGTAAACCCAAAGAACTTCTCTTGCTGATCATGGAAAGAAGGCTTTGTTTTGAGGGTCAACTGTTCCAAAACCAGGAAAGCAGAGACACCCCACTTCCACCCCGACACACAATAACACAAAAGCAATGCAACAAAGAAGGTCACATAGTGATCAAATGCAAAGTTAAGAAGGGATCAAATGCAAAGGGGACTTACTGACTATTTTTCTTGAAAGTTTGCTTTCCTGCATGTATGTGATCTCAAGAGACCAAAGGCATCAGTGCCCCCCTCCAAACATTGCCAAAGAGGCACTAAAAAGAACATTTTCCCAAAAGCACAACATTGGAAGTCACACATTTCCTGCACAATTGTTGCTGTGAAAGATCTGGAAAGGAAGGGCCTAGAACAAGTTACCCAAATGCATTCAAGGCACAATCAGTGCAATGTGTCGGAGGGTCACTCACTGTCCAGTTGTTTTCGCTTGTGAAGATATAGAGCGGCACCCAGAGATTGGCACAGGGATTGGCATCCGTCCCAAAGAGGTAGCACTTGCTCTGCAGAAAGGATCTTGCAAGGCCAACAAAGGATACCCATCACTCTGGCACTGCCAAGGAATCACAGGACCCTCACTTTTGGGTTGATTAATGCCATATGAAAGCCTAGGGTGTGTAGTTTGCTGTGGCCCCAGAGCTTTTGGCAGAGAAGACTAAACATTCCACAAAACTACAAATCCCAGAACTCCATAGCCTTGAGCCATGTCAGTCAATCTGTGGCAAAGTGCATCACTTCTACAGTATAGAGGCAGCCTTGGTTTCCTGGTCCCTCTCCAGAGAAAGAGAGAGAAAATGGAGAGGGAGAAGTTGGTCCACTTACTTACATGGAAGCAGAAAGCTCCTGGCCAAAAGCAAAAGCCTAGTGGTCACAGCGTGGCACAGTATCCCCAGGGACCAGATTGGAGTTTGCAAGAGCATTTCACATGAAATTGGTTCTTTCCTTCATCTGAAATATAAGCAGAACTTCATGTTAGTACAGTCAGACCTCTGTATCCATGGATTCAGGCATCCACGGCTTAAGAATATTTTAAAAATATATAAACTCCAAAAAGCAAAGCTTTATTCTTTGCCATTTTATATAAGGGACACCTTTTACTCTGACCCTGTTTTTAATGAGACTTTTGGTATCCATTGGGGGTGAAACCAAATCTCAGTAGATACCATGGGCCCACTGGGTTTTTTTGTTACTCTGTTTTGGTTAGTACTTCTCCTCATTCCTTCCTCATTGCTATTTTCCTTTAAGGACTTAAAAACCAAAGTATTGTCTCCCATCTATTTACCCTCCTTCCTTCCTTCCTTCTTCCACAATTAAAGCCTTAAATCACTTGTTAATTCAAACTGTACTTCATAATAATGCTAACCACAGCAGAAATCAAATTTCCCTTTGGGGACTTAAAAAAAAATCAAAGTGTAGTCTCTTATCCATTTTTCTTTCTTTCTTTCTTTCTTTCTTTCTTTCTTTCTTTCACACTCGTTAATCCTAACTGATTAACATTTTATCAGCATAGAATCCCTTTGTTAATTTTAGGAAACAGCTACAGCTTTCAGAAGCCTGCTAGCTGTTTCTGTTTCCAGGAACTATTCCCTTCACTACCACAAGAGAAGTCCATGGAGACTGGCAGTTGGCCAGAGGAAGCCTCCATCCTTCCACCTTCGTTGTATGCATCACAGTGGCGCAGAAAAGTAGTCCCTGGAAGCCTTGGGCCAGTGGAGGAAAAAGGGTTGCTCTCCATTGTGAGATATTTGATGGGGAAAGTGACTATTGCTCTGTTAGTGGACAGACTGGCTTCATAGAAACACACACACACACACTTTGGAATAAAATTTCAGTGGTTTCTGAAAGACCAGGTTGGGAAAAAATGTGAAAGGGCATGCAGATCCCACATGTGTGGACAAATGGGCATAAGTCTGGACATACTGGCTTCACAGAAAGAAACACACACACACACACACACACACTTTGGAAAATAATCTCAGTGGTTTTTGAAAGACTATACTGAACAAAAGTGAAACGACATGAAAATGCCATAAGTGTCACTTTCCCCCATCAAATATCCCACAATGGAGAGCAACCCTTTTCCCTCCACTGGCCCAAGGCTTCCAGGGACTACTTTTCTGCGCCATTGTGATGCGTACAACGAAGGCAGAAGGATGTAGGCTTCCTCTGGCCAACTGCCAGTCTCCATGGACTTCTCTTGTGGTCAGAGTTGTCCGAGGCTGGAGATCCTGAGAAGAACTTCAGAAAAGGATATTCTCTCCCCCCCCCCTTTTTTTTTTTAAAAATCATTTTTATTGAGTATTTTCACATATAAGGAAAAATAGAAGGAAGAAGAAGCAAGGAAGAGAGGGAAATAGAGAAAAGATCAGAGTTATAAAGAGTTTTAGGAAATTGTAAGGGGTTTTATGTACTGTATAGACGTATGTTTTAATTAAATATAAGTGTATGGTGTTTAAAAGAAAAATAAATTATGTAAAGCTGTAATCCTTATGATTTTATTACTCAGAAAATAATGGTAACCAGCTAAAACATGTTCGTGCTTCACATTAATATAATGATTGTTGCCAGCTGACCACAGAACTGGGAAGAAGCTGTCAACCCAGTTGTCCTGCTACAATAAAGTATTGGCTGGAACTTTTGGCAGCAATTTTTCTTCACTATTCCCAGAACTCCTTCTCTTGGAACAATACACTCTAAAGGTTTCTTATGCTGCTTTTTAAAAACTGTCATCTTGCTGATGGTAGACTATTGAAAGAGAAACAGCATAGTCTATTGGTTTGAGTGTTGGACTAGGAGACTGGTGTTTAAATCCCTTGTTCATAGGAACCCAGTGGATGAACTTGGCAAGTCACATTCTCTCTGTCCCAGAAGAAGCAAGGACAAATCCCTCTCTGAACAAATTCTGCCAAGAAAATACTCATTCCCAAGAGAAAGAGAGAAAAATTGGAGAGGGAGAAGTTGGTCCACTTACTTAGGGGGTTTACAGTTGCTGTAAGTCAGAAATGACTTGAAAGCACACAACAGCAAGACCAATGAAAGCTACCCAGAACAGTTTCTTTTGTTTTTGAAGAATTTTGCAAAACGTGGCATCACTTAGCTTATGGGGAAAAGTGCAGAGCATTTTATACATACCGATTTGATTTGGATGTAAGATTAAATCATGACTTGCCTTATTTGCAAGGTGAAACATCCTGGCAAACTAATTGTGGTTCATTTGTGACCAACAACCTATGATCTGAAAGCATAGCTTCAGGTTAGTTTCCATGGGTTGACTCTCAGCTTGCATATGCTTCAAGATACCTGTTGATCTGATTCTATCTATTTTGCTCTTATGTTGGAGCTCTTGCCTCTTTGTTGAATACTACTTTGATGCATCAGTCTGTCCCTCCTGCCTGCCTGGCTATAAAGCACAAGATAAGAACAGTTAGTAAATGAAATTTCACCCACAGTGGATACTGTAGGTTCTATTTTGTGCTTTCAGAGACTTTTCTGTCCCACTCATTCTGCTTGGCAGCAGGCTACTTTTCCATCACTCTTCATGAACATGCTCTCCAACTTGTCTCCCAAAGTACTTTACCAGGCATGAGCTGCAGGGGTAAAAGGAGGGCCATTCTGGAAATGATCAGAACATGGTTGAATGAGGTTGGGGATCAGGCCAGGAGAAGTTAAGCATTTGGTTGAGGATAAGCTGATACAGGATTCCAGTCACAGTTCCATGTATCCCACACCCCCAGCTGGAGGCACTGGAAGGGGGCCCTGGTGCTATCACTTACCAGTGGAGAGGAGAAGAACGGCAGTTCAGACCATGGAGAAATAGATGGTCTCAGCTTGGTCCAGGCACAGGTGAAATGAGGGTGCACTCTCAAATGGAGTGCATCTGCCTTTTCCTTCCCCTAGGAGCCCAAAGCAGCTGAATCTTCATGGTTTCAATCATCTCCCTCTCCTCTCCCCTCCCCTCCACAGTGGCAGTGACAGCAATAATAATAATAATAATAATAATAATAATAATAATAATATAATTTATTTATATTCTGCTTAATCTCAAGGAATCAAAGTGGATTACAACTGTAAAAATAGCAAAATACATTTAAAAGAAAGATGCTTAAAAATACAAAACCCCATTCCTCATCCCAATCTTAAAAGCAGTTACACTAAAATGAAATTAAACTTAGAAAGAGTATAAAACCATTAATATACAATCGGAATTAAAATAGAAAGAGATATCAATAGGAACCTCTCTCAGTTATGACAGGTATTGAGTGATGGAAAAGTTTTGGGTGTCATGCAAGAGCAAGTGAATAACCATCCTCACCCTGTCAAAAGTGGACTAACATATGCATAAGCTGCATGTATGCATGCATAATGCACTAGGAGGACATTGGCCCCCAAGTCAGACCTTTTTGTCCATCTATTCCATATTGATGGGCATTTCTGACTGGTAGCAGTTCTCAGGTAGGATTCTTTCCTAATCCTAACTGGAGATCCCTGGTATTACATAATGGTTTTACATCCAAGGTGTTAGCTAGGTCTGACTCTGCTTAGCTTTCAAAATTAGCTCCCATCAAGCATGGTCAGAGTGATGTGGTCATAAAGCAGGAATGAAAAGTAGGAATGAAAACTGAAACCAGTTCCAAGTAATTCTAAACATTTTAAAGCAAGCTGTAGAGAAATGCATGAACTGTCATCACAAATGATATAATCAGATGTCAGTCCTCACTACCAAAAAATTTCTAGGTTATTACTAACAATACAAGCAAGCACTGGAAATGGGGTGAAGGATGATAGTAGCTTTGGAAAGCTCAGCTTTGCAGAGTCATACTAAAGGTCCATGCTGAACCTAGATGATAGGTTTAACATGTATTTGAAGGCTGTACTCTCTTGGGAGAAGAAAGACTTTAGTTTGTCATGGGACATGATTGTCCTCACTTGTCTATTTTGCAGTCATTTTGCTTTTCCTTTGCTTTTACAGTGGGCCCTCTCCTTACGCAGGGATTCGTTCCGGATCTTCCCGCATAAGGTAAAATCCGTCTATGCTCGAGCCCCATAGGAAATAATGTTAGGCATACGCTGGAAGCTGCGTAAAACACGTCCGCGCATGGTGCAGGCACACTGTATTATTTTAATTAGACGTTTCCCTGCCCTCAGGCTTACAATCTAAAAAGACATGACACAAAAGGAGAAAGGAATGGTGGTGGGGATGAGATCAGATCAAGCAGTTCTTCTCTCCCTTGGAAGCCTGGACCAAGACAGATGGACTGGAGGGAGGGCTCTTCTTCTTAACTGAGGCCGAGCCCGATCGCGTTGGGCCTGTCTTTTCACTCCCTCCAGGCCAGAAGATGACAGTTGTCAAGGAGGGAGGGCCTTCTTCTTCAGGCCCGATGGCATTGGGCCTGTCCTTTCACTCCCTCCAGGACAGAAAATGACAGTTGGCAAGGAGGGAGGTCCTTCTTCTTCAGGCCTGATGGGGAGTGTGCAGGGTTCAAACCGCACTGGGTGACAGCCAAGAGAGTGAGTGTACACCTGATGAGGCTGGCACAGTTGCTGGGATAGTGAAAAAGGGTGTCACATCAGCAGCTGCTTGGGGGGCAGTGTTTTTCATTTGGGGTTTGACGTGGCTGCTCCCTCAAAGCAGCTGCTCTGGATCCCACATGGCCTTTGGGAGGCTGCAGTACCAGGAAGTGACTTTCATTTAGGGCGGGTTAGTCTTGCTAGGGGGCAGTGGGTCAAAAGAATTCCACAGATACCCATCTGAAAGTAAAAGCACAATCTCTCTCAACTGGTAGAGCTTAGAGCCTTTTCTCTGAAAGCACCCAAGAGCCAAACTGTTTGCTGTTTGTCAGATATAGGCCAGAAATCAGTACAGTGGTACCCCGGGATACGAAATCACCGCCTTACGAAATTTCCGGGATACGGAAAAAAAAACTGATAGGAAAAAACTGTTCCGGGTTACGGTTTTTTTTTCGGCTTACGAAAAATTTTTTTGGTGCTTTTTGGCGCTTTTTCGCACGAAATCGCGGCTTCAAGCGCTAGCGCCTATGGCTTTTTCGGCTTGCGAAAGATTTCGGGTTACGAAGGGCGCCGCGGAACGGATTACTTTCGTAACCCGGGGTACCACTGTAAATGGTTATCCTGTTGTTGTTGTGTGCCTTCCAGTTGTTTCCAATTTATGGCAACCCTAAGGCTATCACAGGGTTTTCTGGGTCTGAGAGTGTATGACTCACCCAAGTTCACCCAGTTGGTTTTCATGGCCAAGTGGGGAATTGAATCCTGATCTCCAGAGATGTAGTCCAATACTGAAACCACTCCACCACACAGGTTCAAGGTCAATTAAATCCTAATTGGTGTGAGTCTCCACGAAAATACCTCTGGATTGTAGGAAAGGTTAAGTTTTTTAGGTGGGAGAGAGAATGCTGCCAGCATTTAACACAGTAAACAAGATGAGGGCAATGTGCTTAAATATATGGATGCACTCCATAAGTGCCTGGATTTGTGGGAAGAAAGGACTTCAGCACTATTCACAACACAGTTGCAAGTAGAGGGTGAGATTCATTTATCATCACAACCTGGCAATTGCCTCAACAGAACAGCCAAAGCTCCTAGTGAGAAATAAAGAATTCTTCCACAGCACCTTCATGAACTTGTAATATCAATCCAAAATAGCTGCTTCCTAGGGGAGACCAGGGGAAGCTCAGTGAAGCTTGTGTTGATTAATATTAGAGGAGTGATAGATTATGATTAGATGACTGGGGAATCTTTTTTTTCTTCCTTTCTTTCTTTGATGGCAGAAGGGGAAAAGGCAAGAATTAAAAGACCAAGGGGAAGGGGGAAAGCGGGGGGAGGGGGGACGAAGAGAAGAGAGGTGTGTTTTGAAATCTGCTTCCTTTTGGCCACGCTTGAACTTCCAAGCATCTGCCTTTGACTGACATCCTTAGGAAATGGGGGAGAAACTCCATGCTGAGCCGGCTCTTTGCCCAGTTTATAAAGAAAGAGGCATCTGGCTCAGAGGAACTGAAATAGATGCCTTTAATGTGCCTGTCACTCCACACTACAGAAGTGCATTTGGATTTGGGGATTGTTTTTAAATGGACAATCCATTCTGGAGGGCACCCAGGAGGCTTCACCTTTAGTGAGGGATTAGATTACCTGCACATTTAAATATAAACGTGCTTTACGTGACTGGGACAAAAAGGAACAATAGAGGGCTCAGGTAGCTAATGCTGAAAATGTTATAGGAAAGGGTCTAGTTATGGGGGGGGGGGGGGGGGACAAAGGCATTGTCACAGCATAGGAATTCTCACCCGCAATGAAATCATGGCAGAGTGAGACCCTGAAAACCATTCACATGCATTTGCTCTGTTTGCATTCCCTTGGGATCATCACCTGCACTTTTTCTTTGGATACCTGAACTGGGGCTGTGATCTTGCATAGGGAGATGTACATCTCTATAGTTGCATCTTCTAGTGCTACTTCAAATAAGTTTTCCCTGGAAACATTGCAGCATCCCAACGTGGCCATTTCTGTGTTGTCAGAGAGCAGGGGGATGAGCAGGGGTCATTCTACTTTTTTCTTGATGCTGAAGCATACTGCAACCATCATCTGCAGAGACCTGTGGACATCCCTGAAGGTGACATCTTTGCAGTGCATCCAGCTACAGGAAAAGAGCTTGGTATGTTCCCTATTCCCAGGCTTGAAAGTTGAGAAAGAAAAATTTTCAGGAAGGAAAATCTCACTCAGAATTCTTACTGAGTGGCAATGCTCTTATTTTGTTCACACACACACACCTGTCCAGCTACACCTCTGGATATAGGTCTCCTGTCCTTACCAATTCTAACCAACTAGGAGAAAAGATAGAAGAGAGAGGATGTTGGGAGTATGTCAGAGACCTCAACACCCCTTCTTTTCTTGCAAAGATGTTCTCAGACATAACTCAAAAGGGTTTAAATGCCACTTCAGAGTTATGACTGAGAACATCTTTGCATGCCATACAGCTGTCTTCTGTGCTGCAGGCCAGGGGATCTGGCACATGTGTGGGACATATGACATTGCTATGTATAGCAGAGAATACTGCTGAAAGTGGGAAATAACTATTCTGAGAAATGAAGCCCCCAGCCACCCGCTGAGGCTGAATTAATCAGGGGAGAGAAGAGCCGTGGATCCAGCTTTACACAAGAACTCAAGACTTCCCGCCCCAAATTTTTTTATTTAACTTTAAGCTTCCAGATATATAAAAATAGAACAATATCTAAAATATAAAAATAGAGCAAAAAGCAGGCACACACATGAAGGAAAAAAAACACAGATACACCTATAGAAATAGAAGAGAAAGTAAGAAAGTGAAAAATAATGTACATCCAAAGGAATACAGGCCTTGAAGACTAATTTACTCCCAAAGGAGCTCTCCCCGGCACTTTCACCCAATGTAGTTCTCAAATGGGTAGAATGCCAAAGACAATTTACAGCATGAAACTTTACAGTGGGTTGAGAATTGTGCTGCTGACAGCTTATGGCCATAGGGTTGCCAGAATGAAAAATGGAGTGGCATCCTGTACATTGAAAGTTTGCATAGAAGAGGGAAGCCTAACAGGTGTTGCCTGTGATGCAGCCAGGTAACAAGCAACAACTGCTAAAATCCCTTCATCTATACAAATACTGAGAGCCAATGTGGTGTAGTGGTTTGAGCCTTGGCCTAAGATGCTGAGACCATGGTTTGAATCCCTGCTCACCCATGAAACCCACTGGGTGACCTTAGGCATGTTAAGAAAAAGCAACAAGGGATATACAGTAAATGAAATAAAACATGTATGTGAGAGTCAGGGTGACTCAGCAGAAGCCAATTGGAACCACACAGGTGTAAATGGTAATACAATTAACAAGTCCTGAATGCCAAGGACAAGAAATGTAAAGTGGATAATTGGACACACCTGACAATTGTTAAGTGGTCAAGGCTGAGATGATGAAATCATTAATTGTAGGATGAATCAAGAGAACCAATGAGAATGATGTACACGCCTACTGGGTGGAAACAGACAACAGTGGGTGGTACCATGCATTGACTATAATAATGACTATAGATCCCAATGTATTTTGTGGGTTGTAGAGTGGATAGTGAGGAGTAGAGTATTGTTGTGTTGGATAGTTTGGAGCTGTATATAGTAGAATAAAGTAGATCTTTTATTTAAGACTACAGGTACTGAGTTGTCTGGTGTCTTGGGTGAAGCTACAAGAACCAGCTGGATCCTGAAGAAGGGTGAAGACTTCTGTGGAAGCAAGAGTGAGAAGGCTTGGAGAGTTTGTCGGGGTCTTCAGCCTATTCTCTGCAACTCTTGCTAAACTATAACCACTGGCCAAAACTGGTCAGCGCGGTGCACAACCAGGTGGTGAGTTCAAGCCAGAGGTGAAGAGCAACAACTCCCATCATCCCTGTTCTGAACAAAATCTGCAAAGAAAACCCCATGATAGGTTCCCCCTAGGGTCGCCATAAGTCAGAAATGACATAGAAGACTAAATATCTCACAAAACTACAAATGCCAGAATTCCATAGCATCGAACTGTGGCAGTTAAAGTAATGTCAAACTGTAGTATCTCTGCAGTGCAGATTAGACCTAAATCAGTGCTTGTCAGACTATCTGATATAGGGGGATGGGCAATTTCGCCCCCAGGGTGCCAGAGACCAGCATATTTGTTCTGATTGGGTACAACTGCTTCTTTCTTTCCTGGAAACTTACCAGGGACCAGCAGCCAAAGGCTCAGGGACCACCACTTTGAGTAACATTGGTTTAAATGTTAACATCTAACATAAAATGTTAACTGTGACCAACAGGGTTTATTACCCAGACAAGGCAGGGGAGATTGGACCTTCTAGATGTTTTGAAATATCATGTCAGACCCAGCCCTTATGGCTAATTATAATGAATTATGAGAGTTATAGGTGAAAACATCTAGCGAGCTAACAGTTCCACATGCCAGCAGTGAATAAATAAATAAATATTTATAAATAAATAAGTGCATAAATAAATAATAAATAAGTACATAAGTACAGTAAATAAATAAGTACAGTAAGTAAGTGACATGGTTACTTGAATCAAAAAACCAAATGAGTTCCAAATGCATAGCACACATTTAATGGCACATGTGGTTTAGTCTTTCACAATTTATTTGAATTTTGTTTACTGACATATGGTATCAAACCATACAGACTTTGGCATGTTCTGAATGTGGATTGAATAGATCATTTGAGAATCTCAATATTGTTTTGCTATTTGTCCCAGCTCACAACTCAACTCATATATTATCCCTCAGTCCAGGAGCTTTGTGTGAATTAATAAGCAGAGGATTCTGTTAGCCTGTTTCAGTAGAAAAAGATGGAAAGGTGTGTGTGTGTGTGTGTGTGTGTGTGTGTGTGTGTGTATTTACATTCTGCCTTTGTCTTAACACATTGTTAAGACATGGTTTAAAACATAAGTTAAAACAAAATATGGCTAATACCATATATACTGTTGTTGTTGCTTCCAAGTCATTTCTGATTTTTTTCTCAGTTATGGAGACCCTTAGATGAATCTATCATGACATGTGTGACTCACCCAAGGTCATCCAGGGGTTTCCATGGCCAAGTGGAGAATTGAGCATTGATCTCCAGAGTCATAGTCCAATGATCAAACTATTAGACCACTCTGGCACTCACAATATAATATATACTCCGGTTTTAATTTCAAAATAAAAAATATCAAGTTTAAACATTAATTAAAAACAATTAAAATGCATTCAAACCATAAGAAAAAATTTCCCCCACCCCAACCTACTGTATAAGCCTGGCAACAATGCAGACGGAGGGTATTTCAAAGTACTAGAGAGTGGGGCAGTGAACTAAGAAGCTTCCAGATCAAGGGAAGTAATAGTGCCACCATATTTTGTCAGGCCTCACCTGGAATACTGTATCAGGTTCTGGGCACCACAATTCAAAAGGTTTGTGGCCGATCGTGTCCAAAGGAGGGCAAATGAAATGGTGAAGGGTCTGGAATTCATGCCCTATGAGGAGAGACTTAAGGAGCTGGGGATGTTTAGCCTGGAAAAGAGAAGGTTAAGAGGTGATATGATAGCCTTGTTTAAATATTTGAAGGGATGTCATATTGAGGATGTAGCAACCTTGTTTTCTGCTGCTCCAGAGAATAGGACCCAGAACAATGGATACAAGCTACAGGAAAAGAGATTCCACCTCAAAATTAGGAGGAACTTCCTAACAGTAAGAGCTGCTCGACAGTGAAACACATTCCCTCGGAAAGTGGTGGAATCTTCTTCTTTGGAGGTCTTTAAACAGATAAGCTGATTGCACGACACTTGGAGGGATGGGAACAGAATGGAATAGAACAAGGGGAAAATGTGTGTTACCACATGGGAGAATGCCGTCAATGCCGCTGGGAGTCCCCAAGCTGTTCTCCAGCCATTCCACGGCAGCTGATTTTGAAGGATGATTTTGAACCATTCTTCAAAGTTGGCTACCAGGAATGGCTGGGGAACAGCTGGGGAACTGCTTGGGGACTCCTGGTGGCATTGGTGGTGTTCTCCCATGCAGTAACACATGTTTTCCCCCTGTTCTGTTCTGTTCCTGCCCCTCCAAGTGACATGCAATACGCTTAAGAGGCTGGGTGGCCATCTGTCAGGGATGCTTTGATTGAGAGTTCCTGCATGGATTGGACTGGATGGCCCTTGTGGTCTTTTCCAAATCTATGATTCTATGAGTCTAAACACAGACTCACACAATTGCATGACTACATGCCTAATAAAATTTTTTACTGTGTGCATTGTGTGTATGTGTGTGCTGTTGGCTTCAAATCATTTCCAACTTATGGTGACTTTAATGCGAACTTATCACAGAATTTATTTGGCAAGTTTCTTCAGAGGGGGTATGCTATTGCCATTATTCATTATTATTATCTCCCCCCTCCAGTATATTATAGTTCATCTATATTTGAAAGTATTATAAGGACATTATATGGTGTATTCCTCAACAAAACTATACACAATGGGGCCATTTTTTTAAACATTTCTCTCTTATGGTTTTAAAAAATATTTTTAGTTTCATTTAAAAGGGTTCTCAGTTACATATGTTTCAGTATAAATGCCCTAAAGGCACCAGATTCCATCTGTTTTGGAAGCTAAGCAGGGTCAGTGTTGGTTAGTACTTGGATGGGAGACTGGAAATGAATACCAGGTGTTGTAGGCTATATTTCAAAGGAAGGAACTGGCAAAGCCATCTCTGAGTATTCCCTGCCTGAGACAACATGGAGATAGTCATAAGACAACAGGTACCTTGAAGGCACACATGCATGCACATGCGCACATACAGACAAGAAACAAAAGCAGGAGAATAAAAACACAAAAGGAGGGAAAATAACATCAGTCATAAGATTCTATTAAGGCTTACTTAATATAACTCCATTTGTAAATTTTCTCTATACATCCTTCTTTCAAATGTTGGAAGTATTCTTAGATCTTGTATCCACTGGATCACATGTGGAGGAAGATTATTTTTCCAATAATGAAGTCTCAATCTTTTAGCAGTCAAGACAGTGCATTTTCTAGCCTTGAGCTAATCTTTCAACATCATATATGCCAAATCACCCATGTGCATCACTTACAGAACCACTGTGCATTGCAAAAAAAAATTCCATGGTATGCTTTAGAGCACATTCTCAATTCACATAGCTTCTTAGGTCTCAGCATAGCTCCATTTGAGCTGACAGCTAAACACTCAATGCTCCCCTGTATAACTGAATTGCAGAATCTTATACAGTACATCAGTACTAATATTCTTATGCAGAAAATCCAAGATTTATTATATTTTGAAAGAAAACTATTGAGTTGGCCTCACTTTACACACACACACACACACACACACACGAGATGCTATGACCTGCCCAAGTCTTGTGCAAATAGAACTTTGTTCTCCTTGTCCAAAACCATCATACCACACTCCATCTTGATGGAAGCCTTTTTTATAACAAGAGCCAGGCTTGCTGTTAAATATGAGGTTTGCCTTAATATGAAGACTACCATCTTTAAATATCTGAAGGGACGGCATGTAAAAAGATGGAGCCAGCTTGTTTTCTGCTGCTGTGGCAACTAGAACATAGAACAATGAATTCAAAGGACAAGAAAGGAGATTTCACCTAAACCTTAAGAACTGTTCAGTAGTGGAACAGACTCCATCAAAGTGGTGAAATCTCTTTCTTTGCAGGTGTTTAAACAGAGTATGAATGGCCATCTGTCAAGAGTGCTTTGACTGTGTATTCGTGCATGGCAGGAGGTTGGACTGTATGACTCTTGCAGACCTTTCCAGCTCTATGATTCTGTGGTTCTATGCTTTGGCACTGGTGAAGTGGACCTTAATCTAGAGGTCTAAACCTTATTATCCTTATGATTAAGAGAAGTCCAGATTATGCTTTGTTTTTCCATCATACTCAGCCAGTTTCCAGATCTCCACTCTTTGGCATAAGCAGAAATGCAAAGGAGAGCTGGGAGGCTCTCATTTCCCATATTTTATTTCTTTTAGCCCAGTGAAATCCTGCTCTGATTGTTGAGAGATGGTAAGCTTACACATGTCCAGATGAAGAACCTACAATGATAGATAATATCCATAAAAGCCAGAATTGCTCAGCGGAACAGCAAGTGATTTATCTCTCTTTGGACAGCTCAGCTGCATGGAGCAGAGAACGGAAATCCTATGGGAGCTGTGGGACGCACATCAAAACCCTGTGTCACTATGTGCACCACACCCGGGGCTCTAGTTCAAAGGCAGCATGTGCCGGGTCTGAAGACTTATGGTGATGCCAAGCTAATAAGCAAGTGAAACCATAAATTATTCCAAAGCCATCATTACATGCTCTCTTTCCCCAGAAGCTGGTGTGTGCAGGCCCTTGTTGTGAGCAGGCACTTGTAACACCCAATTACTCATACTTAACCCCCTAGAATGGAACCCAAGGCAGCTCCAGCAAACTATTTATCTTTGCAGAGGAGAGGTCTTTTAAAGCCTCTGTTCTGCAACCATTCTGTTTATTGTTAAGATGAGCACATGGGTTACACGAACTGTTCTTATTTATCTTCAGTACTTGCTTGCTGGGTCATCTGGGGTTGGGTGGGATTTGCCTGGCATTTCCCAGTGCTGTCTTTACAAAATTATTCCTAAAATCTCTTTAGTGAAGAGAAATTGGTAGAAAAAAGAGGCTTGGCCATTCTCCCTCTCCACGTGACTCTTTGCCATCACACAAGAGGGAAAGAACAATGGCAAAGAATTGGTCTAAGGACACTTTCATGCCACACATTTATAGCACTATGTTTCTACTTTAACTGCCATGACAACATCCTCTGGAATCATGGAATTTATAGGTTGGTGACAGGGACGTAGCCAAGATTTTGGGAAGAGGGAGGGTCCAGACTAAGTGCCACCATTATAATGGGGCTTGGGCATGGCGGCGCGGCGGCACACACCATTCATTGTATCTAACGTAAGGGGGGGTCTGGACCCCAAGGACACCCCCACCTTTGGCTACATCCTTGTTGGTGAGGTACAACAGCTCTCTGGCTCAAAATTCTAAATCCTCCTCTCTACAATGCAAATCCCAGTATTCCTTATGATGTTAAAATGACAGTTAAATTGGATTCATAGCAGGCCTTAGTGAAATCAAGAAATGCTACATCCACAGCATTTCCTTCATCCAAAAAAAGAGATGGAGATAAGATTAGTCTGGCATGACTTGTTTTTGAGGAACACATGTTGACTTTAAATGATCACAGTATTCCTTTCTAGATGCTTACAAACTGTCTGTTTCTTGATCTGTTCTAGAAACATTCCTGGTATTGATGTCAAGCTGGCTGGGTAGTAATTATTAGGGTTCTCCCCCCCCCCCCTTTTTTTTTTTTTTTTTTTTTTTTGGAAGAGTGGGTAAAAATCTCCTTCAGTCTGCTGAGACCTCTCCTGTTTTCCAGGAATTTTCAAAGAATATTGCCAGTGGTTCTGAGATTACCTCTGCCAATTCCTTTTATACCCTTTTTATAACTGGAGACTTGAATTCATTTATACTGGCCAGGTATCCATGTACTACCTTGTTATCTATTATGTGCTATATTTTCCTTACTGCATCATCTGCTCTCTTTTTTCCAGGTTGAGCCCTGTTTTCCTTTTGGCAGACGACCAAAGCAAGGAAGGTATTGATTAGTTGTGCCTTTTCTCTGCCTCCTGTTAGCATTTTGCCATCTCCATGCAAACCACTATTTCCATATTCTACCTTTTGCACTTATCCTGCCAATTGGTCAGATTTCCCTACAATTCTGTGAAGTTAACAAAATACAGAAATGGTGTGCTGACATAGCAGTCCATTTACCATCGGAGCCAGTGTGGTGTCTTGGTCTGAGTTTTGGACCAGGATTCTGGGAGCCCAAGGTTCAAATGTCTTCTCAGCCATAGGAATCCACTGGGTGACCTTGGGCAAATGAATTCCTTCATCCCCAGAAGGAAAGCAGCAGCAAACCTCCTCAGAAGAAATCTTGCCAAGAAAACTCAATGACCATCATGCCATAAATCAGTCAACTTGAATGCACATAACAGCAAACAAGATCAGTTATTTAGTCAGTCTTACAGGGGTTAATGCTTCAAAAATGGAACTTGCCTTGTGTAAGTCTGATTCAGACACATAGTAGTATGAGAATGGAGTTGGGCCCATGGAGCAAATGCATATGAGTCACCTAGACACAGTCTTGCTTACTATAGTGAAAGTTATTTTATTTCTGTTTAAATTATAGTTGTTATTTCTAAATTGGCATATATACATCTCAATTAGTCTACTCAGATGTTATATGGGTGCCCCCCGCCCAGTCCTCTTTTGTCTTTTCCTTTTGTTTGGGTAGTTCATAGACAGCTGCCTTAGGGACAGAGCTTTAATACTGACTATTGGAAAGGGCAATACTATAATAAAAATATAATATATTTCTACAGCATATTTGAAATGAACCAAATGTTTCTCATATATAATGTCAGCAATCTACACAATAGGCCTTTATAATTAATTAGCTACACACACACGGATCTATTTTATATTCTGACGGCTTTTAGCTTTTAACAATAAACTTCTATACATGTAATTAGCTAAGAATATATGACAAAAGATTGGAAGAGGATTGTCAACAAACTGTTGAATCTGAAAGAACAGGGGACTGCCAAAGACTATTTAATAAATTTATAGAAGTGAAATATGGACCACAACACTTTGGTATCTCAGGCAGAAAATCTAACTGGTGACCACTCCATGGTAGTTTTAAAAAAGGAAAGAATTGCCATAAGTTGGCAATGACTTAAAGGCACACAGCAGCAAGTTACTTACAATGTCATACAACTTCCTTTATTCATTTCCCTCCTTTTACAGGAACTAAAAAAAAAAGTTTTTAAAAGGCTGAACAGGCTCTGTGGATTCAAAAGCAACATAAAGAAGGATCAGCATGTAATACATGGGGAGCTCTGTTCAAGAGCTCTCTCTTCTTTGCACTAGACTGGAAGGGCCCAGCCTCTCTTCTGAATCTTGCATCACCGATACCCAACAGGAACAACTATTTTATTATAAGAAATATTTTTTAAAAAATATTGAGAAATTTCAATTTTTAGAGTGTTCATTATTTTCCAAGGGCCCATACAGACAGGCCAAAATAAAGCTGCTTCAGGTCACTTTGGAGATATGCTGTTTAAATGATGCATGTGTCCTAAGAGTTTGGAAGGCATGCCAAAGCCATGCTCCAGTCCCTATATATGTGAAATTTAGATATATGTGAAATTTAGAAATAATTTGGATAAAGGACAGGAAGTCATTTTTATGTTGTAATTGAATTTTAGAATATATAGTGTTTTTTGTTTGTTTGTATAGTGTCTTATGTTGAATGTTTACTATAGATTTTTATGTAGGATTGGGGTGTGTGTGGGAGGGGGGACGTTATGTTGTTTTTTGTCTTTTTAATATTAGTCCCATATATGAGGCATAGTGATTTGTTTGTTTAAATATTTGTATATGTTTTTTTAAGGAATAAATTTTAATTAAGAAAAAGCATAGCAAACAAAATTTTTGTTGTTGTGTGCCTTCAAATCATTTACAGCTCATGGTACCCCTAAGGTGACCCTATTCCAGTGTTTTCCTTGCAAGATTTATTCAGAAGGGATTTGCCATTGCCTTTCTATTCAAATGTCATCCAATGGGTTTATGTGGCCAAGTTAGTTAGCTATGTAAATTCTAGTAGTTTCTGATTTATGGCAATCCTAAAGTGGACCTCTCCCAGGGATTTTTGCGAGCAAGATTTGTGTGTGTGTGTGTGGGGGGGTGCCTTCTTTTAAGAATAAGACAGTATGACTTGCTCAAGGTCACTCTGTGAGTTTCCATGGCTGACCAGGCATTTGAATCCTGGTCTCTATCCACTGCATGACACTGGCTCCCCATGCAATGCTATTCTTCATACTATTATTGGGAAAAGCTTTACAATTACACTGGAATAAAAAAAAAAGCTACTTTACATTCTGATTTATGTATTTTGGTAGCCCATAACGTAGTTAATACTTGTACAGATTGGTTTAGTTTCTGGACAGAATCAAGGGAATGAACTGTTGTGTCTTATTTCTCATCACAAATTGACAGAGAAAAGGCTCATAAATAGGAAACGCTGTATTTTGTTCTGTCACAACACTACTGTAGTTGCAGAACAGTTCCGCCAACAATCTTATCTGAAAGAAAGATCTGGTGATGCAGGAGCTATGCTGAAATCAAAGCTCAGCTAAGAAGAGGAGTTGAGAAAGGCCAATCTAAACATAAAAGGAAGGAGACGTTACAAGTTTTATAGGGATCCTCCCCATACAATGGGTAGCATGTTGGCCTCATGTCTTTGGGACTGGTATGAATGTGATTACTTTGGTATAAGCCTACACCACTACTATTGAATCGACACCCATCTACATATATCACTTATATATATCATAGTTTGGGGAATTAAACTTGTCACTAGCTATAACTCAAGCTTTTATTGTAATCATGACCATATGGTTAATGGGACTCTATAAAGCACTGCTGACCTTGATTCTACATCACAAATCTCCTCCCTCTCCCCACTTCCCCAGCTTATTCATATACATGATCTGCAGAGCAACTGCAGTTTAATGATGTCAAATACTGGTGTGTCACATTTTCACTGGCCAATTACTAATTAATGGAGAAAGAAGAAAGTTCCAACCTATCAAATGCAACTGGTGTTTGGTTTGTGCAGTGTATTAAAAAACACCTCAATGTTAACGTAAGGAGACACAAAGAAGTTAGTCTCCAGATCTCTTCAGGTAAATTGCTCTCAGAGCTTGGTAGAAGCTATTTACTTGTAATGAATTCCATATTTCCAGTAACAAAAGTATATCTATATTACATTATAACTATAATTTAATGAGGCATATCTTACTCCTTTTACAGTGTAATTGTGGTCTCTTCCAGATGCAGCATTTCAGGAGGTTGTCGTATTTGTTTCTGTAGTTCTCAGGATGATGTGTCTGTTGTTTCAGATGATTTCTGGCAATTCCCATCACCAGCTGCAATATTTTATTCCCACACTGTAATGGATTTTTTTTTAAATTTAGGGAATATGGGAATAAAAATATTTTCTCCCCATCCATTCTTTTTTTTTAAAAAAAATCTTAATGTAATAGTGCTATAGTGCTATATAGTGCTATGGCATTTTACACTACATCACTATAAACAGTAAGAAGAAAGAAAGAAAGAAAGAAAGAAAGAAAGAAAGAAAGAAAGAAAGAGACTTTCAAACCATAGGATCATCTCAGCAAATCATACTTCATATTTTTAAAAAAGAACTTTGGAAGAGCTATAGTGCAGGTGCAAAAAATCACTACGAACAGCCCTCCAAAAGAAAAGAAACAACTTGTGAACACAGTGAACACAGAGGTGAATACAAAAACTGGAAAACCCCAGCATAATCCAAAGAGCTACAGCATGAAACCCTATGGTTCCATGAGACATGCTAAGAGTTCCCCAAAAAAGCATAATTCGCTACACCCTTTCCTTTCAGTTGCAGATATAATTTTTATGCAGCGATTCCCTGAGTGCTTAAAATTGTTTCAAGAATATCACCAACATATTTAGAGGTAGCCTCAAATATTTATGCTTATTTCTAAATGTTTTCAAGACTGCATTCAGTGGTTATAGAAGCAAAATTCATTTCTGAGAATATAAAAATGCAAAAGCCAAGCTTCTATGCTGAGCCTATTGAATATGGCAATTTTAAACACTTTTCATTAATCTATGTATAAGATCCATTATTTTAACTATTATAACCCTTTGAATTATAATAGTTTTGAATTTAGCACAAACTTTCATAGCCACAGTTTACTAGATACTTAAGAGTTATATCCTATATTCTTAGGATCTGCCTATCACTAGACTATCTGCTTTATCACACTAGGGGGCAAATGGGATTTAAACGAGAGTCAAACTAGAGAAAACCAGAAAATGTTTGATGTTTATCACACGGCATTTCCTGGTTTTCTCTAGTTTAACACTCATTTAAATCCCATTTGCCTCCTAGTGTGATAAAGCAGTATGTTTCCTTGCTATCTCTAGCCTCTTAAGTAGAGATTAGAGAACTCTGCTCTCTTAATTCATATATTAATTAATATATAATTAATTAATATATTCTGTATATCATAGATGGGATATTCCTACAAACATGGAATTCCTTCCTCCTGGAAAATCACTGAAAGCATACTGAGCTGAACTAGAGAAATTGTGTTTAATTAATGGTACAATCCTACTGCCAATGATGTAGACTTGAGCCAACTGACTCAGACTCAAGTCAGACAGAAGTTGCTTCATTGACTCAACTTGGACTCAGTTTAGCAATAAATGATGCACTGGCTCAACTTGACTCAACTCGCAACCTATATATTTGTAGTGACTAACTTGCTGGCATCATTCACTACCAGAAGCAGGCAAGACCTGTCCCAGAGTGCAGGGCCTGTTTCTTGGAGGAGAAAAGCACATGCATTAGGCAATGGGCTTGCTCCAGCTTTAGAAGTTTTCTCTGATGTGGAATAGAGACAGGTTGCCAAGCAGGTCTCAACCCCTACCTCAAGTGCATTGCCTAAAATGATTGCTGTTCCCCTCCAAGAAACACACCCCACTTCCTTTTTTTTTCTGATGAAGTAGGCTCCTAGACTTGAGACTGAACTTGAAAGTATCTTGCAAAGGTTTGAGACGTGACTTCAGACGAAGGTAGAAACTTGAGACTTGATTTGAAACTTAGAATAAAAGGCTTAAACACATCACTGCTGGGTATGCATGGAGTACTAATGTTAGAATTGTTCAAACCATTTCCCCCATCACCATGTACAGATGTGAGAGCTGGACAGAGAGCGGATAAAAAGAAAACCAACTAATTGGAGGTATGGTGATGAAGAAGATGCTGAGGATACCATGGACAGCCAAAAAGACAAACAAATGGGTCCTTGAACAGATCAAGCCTGAACAATCCCTGGAAGCCAAGATGATCAAATTGGGGTTGCTATACTTTGGTCACATCATGTGCAGAAATGACTCATTAGAAAAGACAATAATGATAATAAAGAAAGTTAGAAGTAGAAAGAGAGGAAGACTGCACACCAAATGAATAGGCTCAATCATAGAGGTCAGGGGCTTGTATTTGCAGGACCTGAGCAGAGCAGTAGAAACCAATGGGTCTTGGAGTTGCCTCATCCAGAGGGTCGCCATGACTCAAGGTCAGCTCAAGGACAGTTAACAACAACAACATCATCATCATGCATGGCTACTCAAAAGCAAGTCCCATTAAGTTCAGTGAGACATGCTCCTAGTACAAATGTGTTGGATTTCAGTTGAAATATCTGTTAGGTTTATTAAAAGCTGAGCTGAAAAAAAGCTAGGAAAGTTTACAATTTGTTAAAACAAGCTGAATATCCCCCAAACCAAAACATTACTGTTGATTACTGTAACATCCTTCTGACAGGGCTTCCTCTTTCTCACCTCCGTCCTTTAATTTCTGTCCAGCATTCAGCTGCACGCATTATCACATCTGCCCACCGCTGTGACCATATCTCTCCTGTGTTGGCATCCCTTCACTGGCTCCCCCTCCCTTTCTGCATTCAGTATAAGCTCCTGCTGTCAACGTTTAAAGCCCTCCATGGGCTGGCCCCTCCTTACTTATCAGACCTTCTTTCTTCTCACCTTCCCACTAGGGCCCTCCGTTCTGGTAGTCAAGGTCTACTGTCCCAGCCCAGGATTTCCTCTGCCCCATCCCGGATTCGCCCCTTTTCACTCGCTGCCCCTCACTCCTGGAACCTTCTTCCTCCGTGAACAAGAGCCATCACTTCTTTAACCAGCTTAACAAAATGGAGTTGAAGACCATCCTGTTCAGAGAAGCCTTCCCAGGCATTGCATAATTGTTGCTTACTATTTGATGTTCTTTTCGTGCTTGTTTTATTGAATCATTTCCTATACTGCTATGTATTTTATATGTATTATCCTACTAGAAAGGCCCCTTCCCCACCACCACTCCCTTTGTGTCATGTCTTTTTAGATTGTAAGCCTGAGGGCAGGGAACCGTTCAATTGAAAAGATTGTATGTACAGCGCGGTGTAAATTTACAGCGCTTTATAAATAAAGGTTAATAATAATAATAATAATAATAATAATAATAATAATAATATTTCATGGATGGCTGAGATAGTGACATCTTTGCTTTCTGGTGATTCACTGTACACAAACTTTGTTTCATACACAAAATTATTTAGAATACTGTATAAAATTACCTTCAGGATATGTATATGAAAGATAAATTAATTTTCTGTTTAGACTTGGTTCCCATTTCCAACATACTTCATTATGTACATATATGAAAATACAGGTATTCCAAAATACAAAACACCTCTGGTTCCAAGCATTTCAAATAAGACTCAACCTGTAATATCATCTAGTTAGCTTAATTTTAACTGAATTTGAATAGCATATATAATATTGCTTTAATTCCATAGTTGCATTTTATCAAAGTTTAGAATGGGAAAAAGTAGGTTCACATAATTCTAACAACCACTTTCTTGCAGTTCAACACAAACATGCATACTGAGAGAGGATGCAAGTTTTCTTCATTTATCTCGATATAAAGGGCAACTATGCATGCTGAAAAAGATGGATGTACAGATTTCCCCCTACAGTAACCTGAATAGGGAAGCCTTCATTCACACCAGCTGTTTGTACTCTGGGTTACATAAGGATCCATAGTACATAGAGAAGTCCATTTGTAACAGTAAAATAAATGAATAAATGAATAGGCTAACAAGAAGAACCTGGGTGGGTTAAATATTACTACTTCTTGCAGTTGCCGGGGATATTATTCTTAATAGGATGGTGAACACAGATTTCACTGTAAGGATGTACTCAATAAAATGTCTACAGCTGATATTTTCTACTGGCCCAAGAGAGGGCCTTTTTGCTAATTTTCCAAAATGAGTAGAACATTGGCAGTCACCCATGAAATATCCAATCAACATGTTATTTAACAGATACTGCCCATCCAAAATATCTTTGCACAAAGAGATGCAGGAGACTCCTAAGTACAGTGTGCAAGGAACATGCCCAGAGGAATGCAAAGCATGTGTTCCTCCTGAGTTCCCAAATGCTGACTGTATGTTTCCAAAGCCAGCTGCACCAATGTGGTTCTGGTCAGAAAAGCAAATGTCAAAAGCCAGACCTGAAAGAGGCTTCCACACAAATCGTCAGTCACTTTCCATAATGAAACACATTTTTATTGTTCTGGGGGAAGCTGCTTTTGCTGCCTAAATGTAGGGACTTTTCTTTATCTTTTTGCACTCTGCAACTACACCAAGCAGTGCTGCTCTATGATTCAGTCGAAAACAGTGGCCTGTAAAGATGTGTTTCATTAGTGAAAATTGGCCAAGCACCACCTGCATAACATGCATTGGACAGCTTTTCTTTGCTTGTTTGCTTGTTGCTACAGGCACCCCAGTGTTAGCCAGAGGCAAATGCAAATGTGCGGTAGTTCAGGCTGAGGTTTTCCAGCTGTCTTCCATTTCTTAAGGGAATTACCCCAACAACACCCCACTCTGCTCCCATTACACTATTGCTTCAGCCCTTCCTCGCCATTCCTATGACACAAGAAAAAACATAGGTGTGTGTGTATATATATCCTCACAAGATGAAAACAACACATTCCATATCCCTTCTCTAATGGGAAGTTTATCAGAACTAGGAATAGACATATATTTTTTTTGAGGGGGGGGACTATATTTCTTAGAATACCACAGGCAGTATGGTGGCCAAAGGCCATGTTGGTTGAGGAATTGGGGGCTGTATTCAAAGAAAACTAGTTTTTCACCATTTTGGTCAAAATATGCCCAACGAAGTTGTCATTCACAAGGTTATTGTAACAAATGGGCAAAACAGTTTTCTATTCCACCTTTTGCTTCATCAGGATTATCAATTGATGGATTCTAAGACACCATGTGCCCCAAGCAAATAGCAGGTACACAGTACGCAGATATTTGGGAGATAGTATCTTAAGATGACTTATGAATGAGAAGTGTCCAAAGTAAATAGGACGCCAATCATTTTTTCTCCAATTGTAGTGAATCTGGCATGAGGAGGCATTTGCTGACACCCAGTGCCAATTGTGAGCAAAAGGAACACCTGTCTTCCAAAATAAATTGATCTGGTTCATTCACACACTGTCCTTAATGCTGTTCATAGCTGACATTGGTATCAGTACAATGGTTGTAATTTTCATGAACTTGCATAAGGAGGTATCCAATGCATTTTTGTACAAGTAATTTCCTCTCCTCACTCAGCAGTGGAACAGCCCAGCTTACATGATAGTATAAATCTGTGCACAGACTCTCCCCCGCTTCATTGCCCCATGTCTAAGATGGCAACTAATCTGCTGCAAAGTGTGGAGAAAGCTCCAAAATGAAAGATGGAATCTCTTGTGCCACCTATGAGCTAGCCATCTCTAAACCTTTCTTCTTCCATTTCCGCAGTTTATTGTGCAAGTTTATTTGCTGTTTAATGTGTTTATTTACTGTTTATATACTCCTTGTCTTCTTCCATTTCCAAATTTATTGTGCAAGTTTATTTGTTGTTTATTGTGCAAGAACTGGTCATTTTCCCACCTATGTTTGCTTAAGGTTGGATTTCACCAAAGTTTGGTCTCCTGTTTAGTTCTTCCACATTTCACCCTGAACTGCTTTTTAAGAGTGGTATATGAACCTTTTTGTTTCTGTGTTGTTCTTAACTGCTCTTGGTTTGACTTTGACTCATGGTGACCCTTTCAATAAGACATCTTAAAGATCCCCTGCCCTCAACATCTCTGCTCAGGTCCTGCAGGCTCAGGCCCATGTCCTCCCTGATTGGGTCTAACCATCTGACATATGGTCTTCCTCTTTTTCTATTGCCTTCCATCTTTCCTAGCATCATTGTCTTTTCTAATGAATCATTTTTTCTCATGATGTGGCCAAAGTATAACAGTCTCAATTTAGTCATCTTGGCTTCAGGCCCTCCATGGTATTCTCAGTACTTTTCTTCAGCCACATCTCAGATGAGTTGATTTTCTTCCTATCAGCTTTTTCTACTGTCCAGCTTTCACGTGCATACATGGTGATGGGGAATATAGTGGATTTGTCAATCCTCACTTTAGAGTTCAGAATTATATCTTTACACTTAATGATCTCGTCCAGTTCTTTCACAGTTGCCCTTCCACATCTGAGTCTTCTTCTGGACTGCAGTCTCTGTTCTGCTCAATATTTTATCCAAAGTAAGGGAACTTTTGACTTTTTCACTTTTTTCATTGTCTAGGATGAATTCTTGCAGATCTTATGTGGTCACTGTAATTATAAAATAGGGACTATGGTTGAACTTTGTGAAATTTGGCTGGCCTGATTGAAAGAGTTATTGCTATTATTTTAGGGAAAGAGTCCCTATAAGCAGGGGAAGAGCAGCTGTGTACCTTTAAAAGTTATGTTTATTTTAACAATTATCCCACCTGTCTGGTGTTTGCCAGATTTGATGCCTTAAAGAAGGAAAAATATCATGTCATAGATAGAAAACATGGAAGTCACAATTGACAGAAAACTGAAGAATTAGTGAAAATGACATTGAAGTGTTTGTGAAAGCCAAATTATAGATCATTCAGGCATAAGAATAAATATGATCTAGACTAGCTTGTCACAATGCTCCTCATCTGGAATATACAGTGACTGAAACTCCTAAATTATTGTTTTATTTTAAAAGTGAATGTAGCAAGAAATGTAAACTATGTAATATTCTTCAAGCTTTGCCAGATGAGTGAAGATGAGGACCTGCAGGTCAAGAGATAAGCTTATTTGGTTTCAGAGATAAGAATCTGTTTTATAAATCATGAAGTACTACAAATGTAGTACTCCTGGAGAGAAAATGTTATACTGATAGTGAATTGAATCCCCCAAGTACATATCCTTATGTAGTCAAAATGGCATCATACAAAATGGCAAATATACATAAGAGAGGAGGCATATATACATAAGAGAGGAGGTATCAGTAAGAACCCAACATATACAAAAGGACTAAAAAAAATATTTAGGGGGAAAATCCTAAAACGTACCCAACAATAGAATAGTTGCCATACTCTGCTACTTCAAATCTGGGCATCTCATATGATATTAATCTTATTATGAAAATTCAGAATATTAATTTCTGTGTTCCCTTTACACTATGTTTCTGTCTTCATAATATTTTTAACAATTGCAACTTGTCTGAGAGAACTAGTATAGATAAATGTTTAAAGTGCTAGTTGTGGAACAGGGAGACCTGGATTCAAATATTTTATCTCACACCATTGCAGTGCCTCTCTCCCTTTCTTACTTACTGAAATTACATGCCACTGCTCACACGGCTCACTCTCCTTTCCTCCTACTCCGTCCCATACCTCATCTCCTGCATCCCTCCATCATCTGCAAAGCTTACTCTCCCTAAACCTTGTGCCTGAAAGGCAGGGGCAAAACAATTTCACAAAGGAGTGCCTTCACATTTAGTTCCATGTCTGGGTTTCTACAGGAGCTTGAAATTTTCTTTAAAAATAAAATTAAAGAAAGCTTGAAATTTGGGCCAAGTGGTAACCCAAACAGGCAATGGGTGGCATATCTAGAATTCAGGTAAAACCTGGCCAAACAAGGGGCATGACAATCCCACCCAGTGAAGACAGAAATGGACTGTGTTAGGGAGGGGAATGAAAATTGGATTTTGGATGGAAAAGGGTATACTATAATTTTGTGTGGGGTGTATAAAAGAAAAGATTATGGCTGGCTGTTTGCTGCAAACTTTCTATGACAGCCCAATACACCATCTGATTCCCAGTGGGAGTAATCCAACATTATCTCAGCCTTGACATAGCCATGAATTCATGTCATTTCCAGAACAGAAGATGGGCTTGAGGAAAGCCTCCATATGTTCAAAAATAGGGTTCTACTTTCACCCAACCAGTTACAGGAAAATAGGTGTATTTAGTACTTTTTTTTCCAGGTCCACATGAATCTGAAATATCATTCAGGCAACACAACTTGACTTTCATCATTTTGGCCACAGAGGGGAGCTCACACTACTTAAGATGCTATTCCTCCCTTGAAACTTGGGCAGATGTAATGCATCTGAAAGCAACCTAGAAAGGATCTTTTCTCTGCGCTGCTAAATCGATAATAAAGCAAAGCATGCAGAGGGGACAGGCTGTTAATGGGTGATTCATGGCTCATAGGTCAAAGAGGTTAAAGATTCTCATCTGAAGAGGATTAGATTTTTCTTCAGGAAGCACAGTCTCCTGTGCCTGCAGCCTTTCCTTTAGCTTTGGAGTCTGGCAACCTGCCTTGTTATCCTGCCCCATCACCATAAAATTCCATGTTGTGCTCCAGCATAACTGAGGAATGAGAAGGCCAAGGCAGAGCTGAGGCTTCATTACTGGTAAGAAAGAGAAAGAGAGAAATCTTTCTGAAAGAAATCATTTCTCTTTGGCAAGGTATTCCAACCAGAGAGGAATCCCTTGCCATTCATAAGAGGAGCTCACATAGTCAACAATACTGCATCAATTAAGCTGTTGTGCAGGAAGCGACACTGTACTCTGTGTGAAGCTACTATTGCCAGTGAGAACAACGGAATAGTTTAGGGGTTATGATCTGAGAAATTGTATCATGTGTTTATACCCACCCTGCTCCAGTGTGATGTGAAGAACACATATTTTGTCAAGAGTATCTTCCTGTCTTCATTAATATTTCAAAGTATGCTGGTTCAAAACTATCCCCTCAGCCTCTTGCTTTAACTTCTGGAATGCATGATCCATTGTTCTTAGGTTGTTGGTTTGTGGTACACATGTTTTGGCCATTAAGTTTCATTGTGACATTATACATATGTATTCATCAACATTGGAAAAAAAATCCAACCCTTTTCTTATATGCACTAATTTATTTGTAGAAAAATAAGACTACAATGTGTAGTCTTACAATGTGTTTAACAAGAAGTGTGCTATACATTTTGTATCCTGTATGAGGTCTTTACTAAAATACCTGATTAAGGGCTCATTAACACTTATGTCTTTGTGCCGAGGAGATCCAAATCTCCTCAGCAATGCAATACCAAATTAAAGTTCCCACTACATTTACCACATTCAAAGCTCTCTGTGGCATTTTAATGCTGTTGCCTTTCACACTGCCCAGCATATCAATTTAAAATCCCTTGGCTCATTCCTTGGGTCTATTTCATCTCCTCATTCCTGATAATTGCCTGCCGCTCTGCCCTTGCATTGCCTGATAGATTCTGCTCTTTTTAAATATATGCCTAAACCAGGGTGGGGCTACATTGGCCAGAATATTCTGGGCTCATACTAGAGTAGTGTAGCCCCAAAGCTGCCTTGAATTTCCCATTACCTGTGTATTCTGGAGCAATGCCAGGTCTGCTGTGCACCTGCTCCCATGCTGCTAGCTCAAGTCACTCCCTCTGAGGCCAGAAATGAGATGCCCAGCATTGATCACATGTCTGAGTGCCTCATGACCTCAGAGAAGCAACTTGCACTGCCGCCACCACTGCTACTGGAGGGTAGCACAGCAGGACACTGTGTAAACAGCTGCCCTGTGTCACTCCAGAGTGCTTCAGATTTTCTGGAAAAATCTGGAGCAAAAGGTAGGTTTTTTAAAATTACGATTTAATGCAAGAGTGGCCTGGATTCACTGCAGAACTGCCCTTCCCACACGTGGACTATCTGCAGTTGACTCAAGCATTTGGCCCTACATCATCTGGACAGGATGACATGAGGATGTGTGTTGGGGGGGGGACTGCTGCAAATGGCCCATGTACACATGTTCCCAATCTTCCCTAACCTGGAGCTTTCCAGAATATAACTCCAGTCTATTAGCAAGGCCTACTGCATGGCAATGATAGAAATAGTGCAACCCATCTGAAAGGCACCAGGTTGGAAGTGGCAGGTTTAGACTCTCCACTTATGTTATGCCATCTTTGTAACTTCACTGTAATCTCCAGGATACAGCACAGGAAGGAATACACTCTCAGACTTCATGCAGCTGCCAAAGAATCCCTGAGGTCCTCCCAGACAATCTAATTTTTACAAATATTTCAGACTAGCAATAGCAATAGCAAGTGCATTTCTATACCTCTTACTGATGTACTATGTGGTTTACAAAGTGTAAGCTACTTGCCCCCAACAAGCTGGGTACTCATTTTAGTGAAGGATGCCAGGCTGAGTCGACCCAGAGGCCCTGGCTGGTAGTGAACTCACAACCTTGTGGTTTGTGAGTGAGTGGCTGCAGCCCAGGCATTTAACCATTACACCTTTCTTTCTTTCTTTCTTTCTTTCTTTCTTTCTTTCTTTCTTTCTTTCTTTCTTTCTTTCTTTACCTCTCTCTCTCTCTTTCTTTCAAGTGGCTTCTTTGCTATTTGCCTCCATCCCTGAAACAATTAATGCATGCTGAGACTTTGATGGCCCCTAACCATCTCTTCTGTTTAGGAGGAAAGAGAAACTACCCCACCTGACTTTTTCCAGACAGACTCATATTGCTGCCTGTGTGCTCCTGCAGGGGAAGTGAGGCATGAAGTTCCAGACTGCGCATCTGGTATTAAGAGCTGAATACTAGGCTCAGTGATGTTAATGCTTTAATGACAAGAGATGAAAGACCTGATTCCAATAACTTTCCATGCTCCAGTTCCCACTGCTTTATGAGGTGTTGTGCATTTTGGTACCTTTGAGAGAGAATAGGCTTCCATGTCTTCCTTCAACATCTTTATTGCTTTTGTTCCACAGATAGGAGTCATTAAAGTGCTGTAACCCAAGCCATGAAGGGTGGGGAGTGGAGAGAAAAAATTGCTGAGGCAACCTGGGTATCTAAGCTTTCTGTCAGAGGAAATAACAAGGATCCAGACTGGGTATCCCCTTTGGAGAAATATCTATCTTTGGTGCCCCATTAGCTCATTCAGCCTAAATTCTCCCTATACAGAAATAAAAGTCATTTTATGAGTTTATTCTTTTGTTCTTTTCTCTTGGCCATCGTTTCAGTTACAAGTTATTTATACTTCCCCCTTTCTGAGTACAAGTTTAACTCACTTAGCCTGAGCTGTACGCTGTAACCCAAAGTTGCAGAGAAATCTTTGGCTTATGTATGTTTCCACATTCACTTCAGTGGTGACATTAGATGGAAATAGCCTCCATAGAGCTAAACAGGGAGGCCCTTGCAGGTGTAAGGAGCAACATTTGAATTTTTGGAACCTCATCTATCTACAAAGGCCAGTTTGTACCAGGATAAATGTGTTTGAGTGGCAGCTGTAGGGAAGTGTGAGAATTTTGTTCAGCTGTTTTGTTTTTTTAACGGATTTACCTGATTCCACACCTTCCAGACTGAACAATGTATTGGATACAAACTGTGGTTATAAATCCATATGCAATGTGTTCTGTAGAAGAAAGAAAATGCATTAACAAATGCACACATTCGGGGAGAAATGAATGAAGAACAAGCATACATTTCTAAAATGGGAACAAACGTGCTTTTGTCAATATGGATATACATTCGCTAATATGTCCATTTGAAAAATTCTTAGATTATTTTAATCTGTTAAAAAATCTGTATCAAACTAGCAAATAACATGTTTGGAAGTAAGAAAGGGAAGAAGCTGCAGAAAGAGACTTGACAAATCTGCACATTAGAAGGGGCATGTTTACCAAGAACCATTGGCTCTTATCTCCTCAGGTAAGAATTCATTTAGAAAAACTAAACCCTATGAGGAATGGCTGGGGGAGCTGTAATGTTTAGCTTGGAGAAGAGAAGGCTGAAAGGTGATATAATAGCTATCTTTTAACTGTCAGAAGAGATGTCACATAGGAGATGGAGTGGACTTGTTTTCTGCTGCTCCAGAGACTAGAACAAATTCAAATGACAAGAAAGGGGATTCCACTTAAACATTACAAAGAACTTTTTGATGATAAGAGCTGTCCAAAAGTGGAGCAGACTGCCTTGGGAGTGGAGATGGAGTCTTTTTCTTTGGAAATCTTTAAACAAAGCTTGAAATGCCAGCTTTTGTGAGTGCTTTAGTTGTATATACCTGCTAAACTAGATGGCCCTTGCAGTCTCTTTAAGCTCTATGATTCTATGAAATTGCTCCCCATGGCAGATATTGACTGCTATGATGTGTTCCTCTCTTTACCAGTATCTTCCTTGCTCCCACTCCCACTAGTGCTGATTAATACAACATCCACTACTAGCATTCTTAAACCAGTTTTAAAACACATACACATAACCTAACACTTTAAATAAAAGGGATTTATCTAGTAGAGGCTTTGGCCAGCTCTATTATTAGACAGAGTGAGGCACCTGCCTCAAGCCACTAAATCTGGGTGTCATGACAATGTAGCAAATTGTTCATTATTTAACATATTGTGTCTTTACTTTTAGAAAAGAGGAGTTGCTCTAATGTGATTATCTCACTTGCCAATTAATATGACTAGCATTGGGTACCATGCACCATGTGTTGTTGGAAGGGGCATCATTTGCTGCTCTACCTCAAGAACCAAATTCTTTGTGTGAGCTGAGCATTATTTACTAATATTGTTATTCAATAACAACTAGTGTGTTGTCAAGACAGAAGGTTAGAGGCTCCATTCCACAGGCAAGAGACTGTAGCAGCAGACGCAGAAGAAATACAGAGTCCCAGATTAGAGTGATACTTGGGCCAGTATGTGGCATGGAACCCATCAGTATGGAGGGCTTAACTAGGAAGTTACAAATGGAGGAGAGAGAGCAAGACATTCTGTTAACCATAGTATGGATTGCCTGGCAGCCAGAAATGCGTAGGATGGAAGAGACAGGAAACACAAATAAAGAGGAGCTTCATGGGGTAGTTTAATATTTATTTCTTTGTTAGTTGCCAAAGTACTAGCATTAAAACTGGCTTTTAACGTGGGACCCATTCACACTACATAATTTTAATGTTATTATTCCACTTTAAGTACAGTGGTTCCATTAAACTGAGACCTTATATCCTAAAGTCAGAAGATATCCCTAATCTTCTTCCAGGGAAAATACATACTCTCAAGTAGGATAATGCATATACAGTACATAGCAATACAGGAAATGGTTTGATAAACAGGCACCAAAAGAACATCAAATAGTAAGTGACAATTATGTGATGCCTGGGAAGGCTTCTCTGAACAAGATGGTTTTCAACTCCGTTTTGAAGCTGGTTAAAGAAGTGATGGCTCTTGCTTGTGGGGGAAGAAGGTTCCAGGAGTGAGGGGCAGCAAGTGAAAATGGAATTTCTCTGAAATTTCTCTGAACCATCCTGTTCAGAGAAGCCTTTCCAGGTAGTGCATAATTGTCACTTACTATCTGATGTTCTTTTGGTGCCTGTTTATCAAACCATTTCCTGTATTGCTATGTACTATATATGTATT
>NC_056522.1:305050534-305063588 GCF_019175285.1 Sceloporus undulatus | reverse complement strand
TGTGGGGGAAGAAGGTTCCAGGAGTGAGGGGCAGCAAGTGAAAATGGAATTTCTCTGAAATTTCTCTGAACCATCCTGTTCAGAGAAGCCTTTCCAGGTAGTGCATAATTGTCACTTACTATCTGATGTTCTTTTGGTGCCTGTTTATCAAACCATTTCCTGTATTGCTATGTACTGTATATGTATTATCCTACTTGAGAGTATGTATTTTCCCTGGAAGAAGATTAACCATCCATTATGAAGCCAAGCCCTCCCTCCAGTCCATCTGCCTTGGTCTAGGCCTTGAAGGTAGAGAGGAACTGCTGGACCTCATCCCCTTTCCCTGCACCGCTCCCTTCTCCTTCTGTGTCATGTCTTTTTAGATTGTAAGCCCGAGGGCAGGGAACCATCCAACTAAAAAGATTGTATGTACAGCGCTGTGTAAATTTACAGTGCTTCATAAATAAAGGTTAATAATAATAATGATAATAATAATAATAATAATAATAATAATCAAGAGCTTGGAAAAGTCACCTTTTTAGATGATGTTGTTTTGTGCCTTCAAGTAGTTTCTGATTTATGGTGACCCTAAGGCGACCGTATCGCTGGGTTTTCTTGCCAAGATTTGTCCAAAGGAGTTTTGCCATTGCCTTCCCCTGAGGCTGAGAAAGTGTGACTTGCTCAAGGTAACGCAGTGGGTTTCATGGGCACACAGGAAATCAAACCTTGGTCTCTAGAATTGCAGTCCAACACTCAAACTACTCTGCCACACAAGATTAGAAGTCCCCAAATCCTACAGGTTCTAGTCTTAAAAAGAAAAGTTCTCAAACTCTGTCCATGTCTATTGCAATTTATGGATTACAAATACAAGAGAGACACATGTTTACATCTTCATGTCTAACAGGGCCAATTCCTTTAAGCTAGATCTTCTCTACCACCCACCTTAGTCGGGGCCCACATGATCTCTTCACCTCTATGGTGGGACTCCTGCCATCCCTTTAGCAGCAGGCTCTGCCTGTGACATGTGTGTTGTGCTACCTTGCAGCCGAACTGTACCCTCCCAGGGAAGGAAACAAGCCCTTAATGAGAGTCAGCTGTGCTCAGATCATGGACTCCTTGAATTAGTTCTGCTTTAGCATCAAAGACACGATAAACGGGAGGGCAGGCGCTTCAGGCCATTATCACTGCAGTACCTAGACACTCATCCTGGGCTTACATATTCTCTTCCCTTTGAAGGAAAATTCTATGTGTCTTTATATAATCTGTGAGCCCTTCACTATTGTCAGCAAGAGATATCTCAAGGGTGGTTTTTAAAAAATGTTTTTCCATGTTCTGCGGCAAGCTGAAGACTTTCTGACTCCTGACCTTAAGGAAATGGAAGGGTTCTAAAAGAAAGGCCTGATATGATCTCAGATACCATTAAACCCTCTGGACAGTAGACTATCATTGCATCCAGTGGTCAAGCATGGCAATGAGCTGAACATTCAGAGATCAAAAGATGAATGGGAAGTGGAGGGGCGCAATAAGGACAACATAGTATAAGCAACCTAGGAGAAATGTATATACTGTATTTATATCACTCCTTCTTATGTTCTCCTTATGTACATCCTTAGCATAGCCTGTTTTAGCACAGGCTGTTTTTGCCACCCATCCTTCCAGATTCCCTCACATAAATGGGTGAATTATTTTTCCTGGAAGCATCCAGGTGTAGTAATTTACGTTTTAAATAGGTTGCACAGCCCTTTACACTGCTTATCATTAATAATAATAATAATAATAATAATAATAATAACCTGTTTTTTCAAAACCAGGAGTTTTTTACATCCAGTTCCATTTTTGGTTGTGGGCATTTAAGGCAGGTCATGTGTCTACCCACAGACAAAACATTTGTGTCTATTGCAGTTGTCCACCCCTTAAAGATGCACATTGTCAGACAGGTATATTTAAAATGTTATCTCTCACTTTGGAGGCTGTAACCATGTCTTACTTTAGTAGCCAAATAATGCAAGTATTTCCATACCTCCAAGATTTGATGGTCATGATTTTACATAATTAAGGAGCAAAATCTAGTCAAAGTAAACTTAAATTGTGTGTGCTGTATTTTTAACCTCCGTGTTAATTTTTAAATTCCTTTTAAAAACAATTTTATACTTTTTAAAAATTAAGGATATTTTACTGTAATGTTTGTTTAATTGTGTTTTAGTTTTTTTTCATTATGAAGCTTTTTAGCTAATCTTGTTTTCAGTTGGGTCCCGTGTTGGGAGAAAGGCAGCAAATAAAATAAAATAAATAAATAAATAAATAAATAATCATTGAAATAAAATGCACTTTCTTTTAAATTAGTATCTTCCATAATAATTATATAAATTATGAAAGAAAATGATTTTAAATCTGGCAAATTATCCTCTGGCAAATGTACAAGAACTGTCTTCTTGAGGGAACAATAGTTTTCCTTTGGGGACATAAGCCTTGGCAGCTGAATATATTTCTTACCAAAATATTCTATTCTAGCCTTTTCAAGCAGCATTAGTTGGCTGGAATTCCTGTCTGTAATTTAAATAACACATCCTGTATTTTTGAAAGGCCACCATGACTTCTTCCTTGAAATAATCATAAAATGGCCAGAGGGTGAAACCCCCTCTTTTCCATCACAGATATTTGTTTTAATTCATTATTTCTCCCAGCTTCATAATGATAAATAACTTTTTGCTCTCTCTGGTCTGCCAGCCACATGGTGCAGACGCCACTCTAGATCGGGGAACATCTCTCTCCTCCTTTCATCGCAACTAGGAGTCTCTCTGGCTGGTCTCCATCAAAATAGGGCTAAGTCACATTGTGTGGCATCTTCTTGAACAAACACAATTTGTTCCAGTAATTGGAGGGAGGGTGGAGGCTCAAGAGAACGGGGCAAAAATTCACAACCAGGGAAGAAAGAATTGTCCACATTCAGATTTGGCTTCATCACATTATCCTGTCACAAACTCTGGGATCTTTCACATTAGACAATGATAGCACTACAATTCCGCTTTTATTGCCATGTCAATATTCTACAGAATTCTGGGATTTGCACTTTAGGGATGGATATTTACAATTGTCAGCCACAAACCCCAGGATTTCACAGGATATTGCCACAACTGCTCACATAGTATCATAGTGTAGTGTGAAAAGGCCTTCACAGTGCATTTACACTGTAGAAATAATGCAATTTGATAGCACTTAAAGTGCTCTAGCTCAATCCAATGGAATCCTGGGATTTTTAGTTTTACAAGGTCTTTAGCCTTCTGTGCCAAATAGTGTTGGTGTGTCTCAAAACTACAAATCCCAGGATTCTTAAAGATGGAGCCATAACAGTTAAAGTGGTGCCAAACTGCATTATTTTTACAGAGCAGATACACCTTAACACTCATTGACCAGGCAACGATCTGACATCCTGACATTATCTACTTTGTGCCTAACCCACTGAGCATCCCCTATGGATGTTGGTCCACTATGCTAATGTTACTCAGAAGTGGCAAGGGAAGGTACCCAATGCCTTATTTCTTTTCTAGCTACAGGGCATATGGCCTTTTCCTTCCTGCCACCACTCCCCGCATTGGTAGACTGGTGTAGTGTACGAACAGTAATTCAGCCTTTTTAGAAAATCAGAGAAGAAGGCAACAGCCCAAAATGAAGGCAAGGGCTGAAACATTGCTCTGAACCTCCCCTTTTGTTTTGACAGTTTTTCTGGCTGAAAATTTGGTGCAGTTTTGACATTTTGTACTAAGGATCCTTTTGGCAAAATTCTTCCTCCTGTCCAGATTTCAGTCATTAGCCTGACTTACTCAAATGCAAACAACAGAGATTCTTCTACATGGGCAAAGGTATAAATGAGGTTCTAGCACTTGTTGCTAGAGCTCTTATTTGTGTGTGTGCATTTAAAAAATAAAATAAAATGTCAGACAGAAGCAACCTATAAATATGTCTTTTTCTCCAAGTATGTTAGGAGCCAGTGTGGTGTAGTTATTTTAGGCACTGGAGATCAAGGTTCAATTCCCTGCTCAGCCATGAAAACCCACTAGGTATCGTTGAATAAATCACACACTCTCATACCCAGAAAACCCCATGATAGGTTTATCCTAGAGTCACCATAAATCAAAAATGACTTGAAGGCACACAATGACAAAATGTTAGAGTAGTAATAATATCTGGGGAATTGAATATATTCTGCTGTCTCAGCTGATGATGGATTACTGACATATTTATTTCTTTATTTATTTTTAGGTACAGGTGAATTTCATACTTGTGTTCTATGGTAGTCTCCATTTTTAAAAATGAGAAAATTTCAAATTTATTTTCATAAGTAATTTTCTATATCATAGGAATGTTTGTGTGTAACTTCCCCTGATATGTATATTTGGTACACAACTTTCTCTAGCATAAGTGTTTTTGCATAAAATGTTTTAGCCAAAAACTGAATTGTAAAATTCGGAGATATGTACAGTCCTGACAATAACTGTTTTGGATGAAAATTAGTCTAAGAAAGGACAGCTACTTACTTAAATATGCAGACCAAAAGAAATTCTCTCATTCCTTCTTCCAGTGGCCAAATTTCATTGATGGTTATGCAGAAGATGACATCAATACATTCTAGGGATAAGAAGAATACTCATTCATTTTGACATCCTCAATATTTGAAACCTCTCACTCAGGAGACACTGTAACTTTTTTCAGAAAAATTCATTTGCAGAAAAGAAAATCTGTGCTATATTATTGCATAGGAAAGAGTTTATTTTGTGCAAAAATGCATTGCTTCCTAGACAGAAATATAGATTGTGCAGAAACAGGGTTGTTTGGCATGGGGAACATGTATTTAGCAGAAACAAATATCCTGAAAGAGATGTTAATGGTGGTCGTTTAAAAAAATACCTCTTATTGTGCAGCATGGAGGAATCTGTGGAAATTATCCATTCTTGCATATGAGAGTGAAATAAACAAAGATTTACATCCTTAGGGCATGCAAATTGCACATTTGAAGAGTATTTTCTCCTCAAGTCAAATATTCATCATTATATTTATTTTATGGGAACTAGACTGTGTCTATGTTTATAACATTTATATGTCAGAGGTTTATATGAACCATTCTCAGGAATCATATTCTAAATCCAGTAGCTAATCCCAGCTACAGTAGTCCCATTGAGGATCCACACTGTAGAAAAAAATGCAGTTTGGCACCACTTTAACTGCCACTAGGATTTGTAGTTTGGTAAGGCACCAGCATTCCTTGGCAGAGAAGGCTAAAGATTTTGCAAAACTACAAATCCCAGGATACCATAGGATAGTGTTACAGCTCTTAAAGTGGTATGAAACTGCATTATTTCCAGAGTGTTGACACATCCTCAATCAATTGCTGAATTGTAAATCGATTGATTGAGGATGCATCTGCACTATACTACATGTACTATAAATCCCATTAATTCTGTCAGTTTCTTCTAGTTAGCACTGGCAAACTGGGTTTAATGTAGGCCAACATTTAAAAACACTTCTTAAAAACTAATGCTTTTAACCAGAACCAAACTGGACTGTTACCTCAAACTAACAAATCACAATCCATTAATTTAAAGCAGAACTAAACCTAAAACTTTGAATAGTTCATCTGCCATCATATAAGACTCTAAAACAGCTTCGTCTCCAACCATCTCGATTTGGCTGAAGCACTCCCAATTAATCCTCCCTTGTCCCACTTTTTCAGCTGCCTTTAAAGTGTCCCTGTTTCTCTTTCTTCCTCCCACTTTCATCTATTGCCTTCAGCTTATTTCAATTGCCGCAAACTCAGTTCAAATTGCAAAAATAATTTGCAAGTACTGGGAGAAGTGAAAATGGAATATTGCCCTTTTCAGAAGGCCAAGGCAAAAGCTAGCTGCTGATGAAGCCTGTTGTTCCTCATTAATATCTTTTGCCATCTTGATCCCACCCTGATGCTGCTTGGCCACATATGTCAAAATTTTCATCTGTGAAACGTCTCCTTCTTGCTTGGAAGATGTAGAGTTCTTAGCTAAACAGAAGACACATTATAGACAAGCACTGAGATAACTCAGCTCCATATTATCTAGGTCTTTTGCTTTCCATAGGTCAGAATAATGCTTTGAATTACAAAGCAAGGATTTTGAGCTTCCTATAACAATGTTTCAGAAGCACTTCAAAATAGTAATAAGACCCAAGCCTTAATTTAATGTTTCTAATTGGAGTATATGAAGACAAGTATCAGTCACTGTCACTGATTTCTTCCTTTTGTTTTAAAGATGACATAACAGTTTTTCAGCTACTAGAGTTCATTTTAGATAACCTTTAAATGTCCCAGTTCCAAGGAATAGATTTCAGATCTGTGTTTCTACTTGCACTTCTCTGAAGGTCTTTAAAGTAGTTACTGGTGGTCCTTGGAAAGCTGTGAGATCACATGGTGTTGGCTTTCCTCCCTGTTTCCAGCTGCTTAATTACATTAAAAGCAGCTAAAAATATAGTACATTCTTTCCTAACATTGCTTTTCCATGTAAGCAATTGCTAAAAGTCACTACAAGGCATATAATAAGCTGTAAAGGAGAAGGCCTATGCCATTACAAGGAGAATGGCCACATAATCTAGAATGGGATAAGAAACATTCACAATGTACTTTTGAGACCAATTGAGCAAAAGACGTTGTAGCATAAACTTTCATAGACTTGTACGCACCTAAGGAAGTAGACCGAGTCTATGAAAGCTTATGCTACAACCTCTTTTGCCCATTTTCAAAGCTGCTACAACATCCTTTTGCATAGAATCAGAGAGTTGGAAGACATCCCAAGGGCCATCCAGTCCAACCCCCTGCCATGCAGGAACTCTCAATCAAAGCATCCCCAACAGATAGCCATTCAGCCTCTGTTTAAAGACCTCCAGGGAAGGAGACTCCACTACACTCCAAGGGAGTTTATTCCACTGCCAAACAGCTCTTACTCTCAGGAAGTTCCTCCTAATTTTGAAGTGGAATCTCTTTTCCTGTAGCTTGCATCCATTGCTCCAGAGGAGCAAGCAGAAAACAAGCTTGCTCCTCCTCAATATGACATCCCTTCAAATATTTAAACAGGGCTATCATATCACCTCTTAACCTTCTTTTCTCCAGACTAAACATCCCCAGCTCCCTAAGTCGTTTCTCATAGGGCATGGTTTCCAGACCCTTCACCATTATAGTCGCCCTCCTTTGGACATGCTCCAGTTTCTCAACATCCTTTTAAAATTGCAGTGCCCAGAACTGGACACAATATTCCAGGTGGGGCCTGACCAAAACAGAATTGAGTGGCAATATTACTTCCCTTGATCTAGACACTATACTTCTATTGATGCAGTCTAAAATTGCATTGGCCTTTTTAGCTGCTGCATCGCACTGTTGACTCATGTTCAATTTGTGGTCTACTTGGACTCTGAGGCGCGTTACAGATGAGCCTAAGAGGCTCCGTCCTTGCGCCGTGATTACGCGCGAGGGGCAGCGTTTCTGGATGCGCCTTGCCCCTCGCGCATAACCAATACGTCAAGATAGCGGTGCCCTATACAGATGGGCGCCGCCATCTTGACGTAGCGGACGCTCTGCGTCCGCACGTCCAAACCCAGAAGAGACGTAGCGAGTGCGCGCTTTGGCACTCGCGGTGTCTCTTCCGGGTTCCTGGAAGGAGCACGATTTGCGCGCTCCTTTTTTGCTCTGTAAGGGAGCCGCGCGGTTTGGCTGCGGCGGCTCCCTCACGGAGCAAACAGCAGCGCTGGGAGACCGCCTCAAAGCGGCAGTTTGTAACGCCTCCCCGATCCCTTTCACATGTGGTCTCATTCAACCAGGTGTCCCCCATCCTATATCTGTTCATTTCATTTTTCCGCCCTAAGTGCACTACCTTACATTTCTTCGTGTTGAAATTCATTTTTTTAGCTTTGGCCCAGCTTTCTAATCTATTAAGGTCATTTTGAATTTTGATCCTGTCCTCAGAGGTGTTAGCTACTCCTCCTAATTTGGTGTCATCTGCAAATTTGATAAGTATGCCCCAATTCTGTCCTCCAAGACACTGATAAAGATGTTGAGTAGCACTGGACCCAGGACAGAGCCCTATGGGACCCCACTGGTCACTTCTCTCCAGGATGAAAAGGAACCAATGTTGAGCATCTTTTGGGTTCGGCCAGTCAACCAATTACAAATCCATGTAACAGTTACATTGTCTAGCCCACATTTCACTCGCTTGTTTGCAATAATGTCATGGGGAACCCTGTCAAAAGCCTTGAAATCAAGATATACTATAGCCACAGCATTCCCTTCATCTACCAAGATGGTAAATTGTTCCTTTAGTATCTCCCTTTTGAGAAACTCCCATCCGTCTTGAACTCCCTTCTCTTTTAGTATTCCTGACCATGGGATCACACCCAGTATTTCTCTAAGTTTACTAAAATAAGCTTTCCTAAAGTCTAGAATGTATGTCTGACTATGCCTGGCTTCTCCTTTCTATTGTGTAACAAACTCCAGAAATACATGATCACTCCCACCTAAGGATCTCACCACTTGCACTCCATTAACTAGGTCATCCTTGTTGGTTAGGATCAGATCCAAAATAGCTGAACCCCTTGTTACCTCTTCCACCTTTTGGACAATGAAATTGTCTCCAAGGCAAGTGAGGAATTTGCTAGCCCTTGAGGATTTGGCTGAGTTTGACTTCCAGAAAGTATCAGGATAGTTGAAGTCACCCATCACTACTACATCTCTCCTTTCTGAATGTGTGGTCATCTGTTCTAGAAAGACATCATTCAATTCCTCAGTCTGACTTGGGGGTCTGTAGTAGACTCCCACAATAACATCCCTGTTGTTTCTCTCCCCTTTAATTTTTATCCAGATGATTTCCAGAGCAATACAGGACAATAAGCAGGCACATTGGCAGATATGTAGTCAGTTGCTCAACTGATATTCAGTAGAAGGATGCTACAATGCAGCCATCATGTAACCATGTGAGTGTAAATTTCCACTATAAAAGCACAACGTGGGAGCTCAGCTTATATATATATATATATATATATATATATATATATATATATATATATATATATAATTATGTACTGGAATATAATTGAATTAAAATGATATATAGTCAGCTTTCCATATCCTCAGATTTTTTTTTTAATCCACAGATTCAAGCATCCACAGTTTGAAAGTATCTTGAAAATATAGAAATTCCCAAAAGCAAACCTTGATTTTGCCATTTTTTATAAGGGACACTATTTTACTATGCCATTGTATTCAATGTGATGTGAGCATCCATGGATTTTGGTATCCACAGGGGTCCTGTAACCAAACCCCCGTGGATACCAATGGCCCACTGCAATAACAGTTCTGATGTATGGAAAAAACATTTTCAGACCAGGGTGCACACTTACAGAGGTAGTATGGGACAAGCATCTGTGGTGAATGTTTCATGTATAATTTTTCATCAGTGTTATTCTTATAAAACTGTTATTACCCTAACAAATGCCCTAGGACTATTTTACCATGGTCTGTGTATAAGCACTAATATGTTCCAAGGGATTCTTCACAATTATACATATGAAAAGGATAAGAGTTGGCCAAAAACATTTTTTGTGGTGGAGGCAAAAAGTTCAAAAGGTGTCCCCAAGTGAATTAGTTATAATAAAGTAATAATTAGATATTTGTGGCCATTTATTGGTTTCTCAGTATGTAATGGCAGGGCTCAGATTATACTGAAACCTATCTAACATTTCATTGTTTCACTTCTAGGTGAATGTATTAATTCATTATTTTTCTCTTTGTGGAATACAAATTTAATAACAAATAGAACAATTACAGTCAAATAACAACCATCTTGAAAATAAAATGTTGACCCAAACCGAAAAGAGCCACCACATGTCACTGAGTTGCTCTGACCATTACATTCACAAGGAAAGAAAGATCAAAAACAGAGCTTAATTGCGGTGTCCCTCAAGGCGCCATCCTGTCCCCGATGCTACTTAACATCTATATGAAGTCGCTGGGAGAAATCATCCAAGGATATGGGGCTGGGTGTTATCAGTATGCTGATGACACCCAAATATATTTCTCCATGTCCCAGTCATCAGTGACAGTGACAGATGGCATCTCTCCCCTCAACCAGTTTCTTCAGGTAGTAATGGATTGGATGAGGGAAAACAAGTTAAAGTTGAATCCAGACAAAACGGAGGTACTTACAGTAGGGACCCCAAACCAGGTATTGGGCTGCAGTCCTAGAGGGGCTCACTCTCTCCTCGAAGGACTGTGTTTGCAGTCTGGGGGCGCTTCTTGACCCGTTGCTTCAAATGAGGAATCAGGTGAATGTGACGGTCAAGAGTGCCTGTTATCAGCTCCAGCCGATACGCCAGCTGTGCCCCTTCCTGGAACAGGGTGACCTCAAAACTGTAGTACATGCACTGGTAACCTCAAGACTTGATTTTTGCAATGCGCTCTACATGGGGCTACCCTTGTGCCTAGTCCGGAAACTCTAGTTGGTACAGAATATGGCAGCCAGGTTAGTAGCAGGAACAGCAAGGAGTGACCATATAACACCAATATTGAAGTCACTCCACTAGCTGCCTATTAGTTTCCGGGCACAGTACAAGGTGTTGGTTATCACCTTTAAAGCCCTACATGGCTTGGGCCCAACCTATCTAAGGGACCGCCTGTTTCCATACAATCCGTCCTGTACACTCAGGTCCTCTGAGAGGAATTTACTACAGCTCTTAAAGACCAGGTTGATGGCAACCTCCCAGAGGACATTTTCTGCAGCCGCTCCCAATTTATGGAATGGCCTGCCGGACAAGATCCGCCAAATTACCAATATAGAGAGCTTTTAAAAAGCCATTAAGACAGATCTTTTCCGGCAGGCCTTCCCAGAATAAAATACTCAGCCACGAATAAGACATCCCATCTATTGAACTCTGCCCATGATGATTATTATTTGGATTAGTCAGATTTTAATATGTAGTTTTAATCTTATACTATTTAATCTTGTTTTAAGTGGGGGGGGGCATTATGTATATATGGATGCATTTTAACTTGCTGTATGCCGCTTTGTTTGCCTGGCAAAAAGCAGGATAGAAATAAAAAAATATTATTTATTTATTATCATAAAATTAACATTCTGAGACAAAAAGTATTGTGGCCAACACATTTTTTAAGCTAATGACATTTCCATGCAGTGACCTGTGGTTGAAGTGGGGGTGGAGAAATCTGGTGAGGTACCATCACCCTGCTCAAACCATAGGCTGTGGCTGCTACTTCTTGAACCTATTGAGCCAAGTCAACACTGATGGGAAAACCTGATTTACTACTGGGGCTTCCAGATCTGCAGAGGGGATGAGCTGTCCACACAACTGGCACCCGCAATGGACCAATACCTCCATACTGTCTGCATACTTCCCAAGCAATGACCTGTTAAGGAAAAAGCAACATGGGATATACAGTGACTGAAATAAAACATGTATGTGAGAGTCAGGATGACTCAGCAGAAGCAATTAGAAGCCACACAGGTGTAAATGATAATGTAATTAACAAGTCCTAAATGCCAAGGACAGAAATGCAAAGTGGATAATTGAACACACCTGAGGGTTGTTAAAGTGGACAAGGTGAAATGATGAAATCATTAATTGTGGGATCAATCAAGAGAACCAATGAGAGTGGTTATACACGCCCACTGGGTGGAAACAGACAACAGTGGGTGGTATTTTGCAATGACTATAATAATGGCTATGAATCCCAATGTATTTTGTGGGTAGTAGTTGTGGAGAGTATTGGAGTAGGTTGGAGTTGTGTTGGATAGTTTTGGAGCTGTACATAGTAGAATAAAGTAGATCTTTTATATAAGACTACTGAGTTGTCTGGTGTCTTGGGTGAAGATACAAGAGCCAGCTGGATCCTGAAGAAAGTGTGAAGACTTCTGTGGAAGCAAGAGTGAGAAGGCTTGGAGAGTTTGTCAGCATCTTCAGCCTATTCTCTGTAACTCTGCTACTTTTGAGCAAAGCTTTAACCACTGGCCAAAACTGGTCAGCGCGGTGCGTAACAAGGTGGTGAGTTCGAGCCAGAGGTGAAGAGCTACAACTCCCATCATCCCTGACATGACCATCTTACTGAGCACACTGACAGCATAGTTCTGTAATATGTATTTTTGTGATCAATTTGCATATTTGCAATCAACTCATCAGGAGCCTCACTGTTGATTCTTGGGAAAGTCTATCAGGGCTTTGTTACATTACAGGCTGACATCAAACACCCCCAGGGGCTAGTTATCACATAGAAATATCAGTCCTAGAACTTAGCCTTGGCACACACAGCTGGCATGCATCTCTGTACATATACACGGTTTCACCATTACACCAGTCTGAGCTACTCTTACTTTCAGTGTTCTACTCTTCGGACACTTATTATTAGCCCATTGCACCCATCAAACTCCACTGTCCAATTTTTATATTTCCATTTAGGTTAGTTCTTCATGCTGTGTCTATTTGAATTACTATTGTGTGTTAATTTCACAATAAAATCTTCTTAATTCACACAGACTGGAGTCCTGCTCAGTGGGTACTGGTATGCACAGGTGCCAATGATCCTAAAGCTTACTCAGCCTCTTGCCAAGCTTAGGCTAATTTCCTCAACATTTAAAGTGAAACTTACATTTGTTGCCCCACCCCACTAGTCTCTGAACTTTTCTTTGGGTAATAAGCACAGATTGGGCCCATTTTGATGCCATTTGTCATTTAAACAGTTCAGTGTGGGAACAGAGCAGGAATGTTTGTTTTCCTCCATGTGGACACCACCTTTGTTAGACCTGAAGATTTTCTTCAACTACTATGTGACTCCTGGTGCTGAAAACCCAAAGTTTTCATATAAATTCAGACTAGCATGGCTTACTTGCTAATTAGCTTACTTGCTGTTCACTGCTATGATCTTTGGAATAGCGGTATATAAATAAAACATATTATTATTATTATTATTATTATTATTATTATTATCATCATGCTTTGAGTGTTGAACTAGAATCTGGGAAACCAGGGTTTGAATCCCTGCTAAACCACGGAA
>NC_056522.1:304908022-305041945 GCF_019175285.1 Sceloporus undulatus | reverse complement strand
CGGAATCACCTAAGCTCCCAAGGGCAAATACATTGCTGGCTTTAAAGGGACGGCAAGGAAATTCTCGAGGAAGAAATCATGCCAAAGAGAAAAAACCCTATTATGGCCAGATATGTGGCACACATCAACTCAGAGTGACTTGAAAGGCCCATAATAACTGAAACAACATGATAATGACATTTTACCTTTCTAGCCAATCGTATGTTATTTTAATGCACTGTATGTTTGATTAACGTTATGCTATGGGCCTGGTACAGACTCACCCCCCCAACAAAAAGGAACGGTTTTTTTGCCAGCACCTTGTTGTTGCCTCTGCCGCTAGGAAGCTGCATAGCGGACACAACAATCAGACTTCCTGTGCGGACAAAAAGAACCACACAAAAAGCGGGTTCTTTTTGCGGCATGATACTGGATGGCCCACAGTGCCATCAATGGCACACGTTCCATGATTTGTCAGTATCGCTTGTGATAGTGCGGACGCTAAGCGTTTGTCATTCCAAAATGGCGGCGCCCATCTGTTACAGGGCACCCCGCCATTTTGACGTAATGGACATACATCTCGGCGTTAGCGGTTGCGGGGCGTCTGTAAAATGATGGCCTCGAGGCAACCCTAGCAAATCATCAAGAGGTGCATCGATGGCCCCTGTTCTGTACAGGGCTAATTCGTCCTTGTTTCTAATCTAATGACTTGGTATCCAACTGGTGTTGTTTCTCCACTAGCAGGGTGCTCCAGATTTTTTAGGCAGGACTGATGAGGGGAATGGGACAAATACAACATAATGTTCCTTCTTACTAGCCTGGAGCCTCTTTTTTTCTTAACAATCTGACTCTTGATAACTGAACAAACTCTGGATGTGGCCTATGTTGCCAGAAATTGAATGTCAGACCACTAGACTACTACTGCAAATATAGCATTACATACATTTGGTTCATTATATACACAGAAGTTTCACAACATTCACATCAACTAACACTAGCTCCTGCTGCTTGTTAGATGTTAATTCTCGTCACTATTACACATTCTTGAGGGAAGCAATGTTTTCTGCTGCTCCAGAGACCCGAACAATGGATTCAAGCTATCAGGAAGAATTCCACCTCAACATTAGGAGAAATTCCTGACAGTAGGGCCTGTTCGACTGGACAAATTCCCTCGGTGTAGTGGGCTTCCTTCTTTGGAGTCTTTAAGCGATGCTAGATGGCCATCTGTCGGGGATGTCTTATTGGTTCCTGCATAGCAGGGGGTTGGACTTCGATGGCCGCTTGTGGTCTCTTCCTCTCTATGGTTCCTATGGAATTTTAACAATTTTCTTCCCAGTGCAAGAAAGTCTTCAAAAAGTCACAGTTTTTGAAGATCCGATGTCTTTTTTGTGAACACTTACTGTATGCAAAATCTGCAAGCACAGCAATTTGATAACAGAGAAAATATTTCTCTATGTAGAGTATTCAATTTCCTGCCTAGAAAATTCTGCTTTTCTGTTCATAGCATATGTGAGCCTCTGTACCACATACTAGCAACATCACCACAAAATTTTGTACTGAAATATTTACCCAACTACAACAGCATTTTCTGCACAGGAAACCAATATTTTTCTGCACATAAAATAACTTTTCTCTGCAGATATATAATTTCCTGCACAAAATGCTGTTTCCTGTGCAGAACCCAAAAACAGTGCCAATTTTTGTGCCAATTCAAAAAAGTACTCTTTTTCTCTCACTTTCTCTCTCTCTCGCCATCTCACCCACCATCAGTAGTATCAAACATACATGTGTATACAATCTTTAAAGAAATTCACCAGCAGATTTTAAAAACATACTTACTTTATAAAATTCTCTCCTATTTAGTCTCTTCATATTTGTTGAGAAGTCGGAAGCATATATTAATTTCTGAATCAGTGGGCTTTAATACGTTCACTTACAGTGAAAACAAAACACTAAGAAAGATTGGTAATAATTAATATTTTCTATGCCATGCCAGCAGCTGTACTGCCTCGCAGTGATTCCCAGCAGGTTCCTTTTCACAGTCCTAGACAGCTCTTAAATGGTCACAATGTTGTCTTTGATTTTTAAACTGGATCCAAACATCCTATGCTTCATTTCGTTTTCAGATAGAATAATTAGAGCAAATTAAAACCAGACCAGTGTTTGTCGTTGCTGGGGTTCATCCACCAGTCCTGCCCTATGCCTTCCCTTTCCCCCTCTCAAGCTTTGTTTTTGCGGCCACCAATATGTATTTGCTCTCAGATGCAGGCTGCAGGAACATGGGGGTTCTGCAGATCCTTATTTACTGATATTAATTTTCCTTCATGGTGAAATTTTGGTAAACGCAACCCGACAGAATTCACAAACTTCAAGGTCAGGTCCCAGGTTAATAAAGTAAGGTAACAGTTCTCAGATATATATCCTGCCCTTAATAGCTGCGTTTTCATTCACCCACTGTTTACTATGAGCCTTAATGAAGAAGAAAAATGAGATTACTTTGGCGTATCCACTCTTTCACATATAATTCGCTCATATAAGAGAAGAGATTTTACATTCTATAAGATGAAACAGAAACCACTTGATCATGTTTTCTGTTTACAAATCATAAGCTTGAAAAGTACCTTGCAACTCGACGAGTCCACAATGGCAAGCCCGCGACGAAGCAATGGGTGGACTGTATTAAATTGGTTTGTTTTGTATTTTGTGTTATAACAAACAAATGAAAAACACTTCATTATTTTAAAAAAAAGTACTTGCAATTATGGGCTGGATCCTAAAGCACTACGTAATATACTTTATTAAAGACTTATTCCAAAAGAAAGGAGTCAGTGAAGTGTCAAAACTTTCCCATTCTTTTTGTTTTGATGTCGAGTTTTAATATTCATGGATTTTTACACTCCAAATTATCTCTTGAAATATATCCAGGTTTCCCTTTACCTCGCTCCTCCCTGTGTGTTCCTCCCCTCCAACTGACTGCACATATTACAACTCGAGAACTCAGAATAAACGTGTTCAAACATGTGACATTCACCAATTTTCCCACTGACCCTAGTTAAATTATTATTTAGGGGTAGAGTCAAGGTATACATAAGGTATATGTAAAGTGCTTCAGCAATATTACATTACTTCCAGCATTACTTTACAGCATTCTTTTATTACAACACATTCCTCTCTTCTCTCACTTCTGACGTCTCTGCTGAAATTTTAGAAACACCTGGAAACCAAAATCATTCATGTTTCTTGAGTGGCAGCCATGCTTACTAGAATCCAGTTGTAATAAAACCAGATTCAGCCCATAAAGAGATATACATTTGCATTATGGAAAACACGTGGGTATTATTTAACACTTAACATGAGCGAATGGGTATAAACTCCTTTATAATTAGCACTGGGAGTTTCCCCTGGAGATACTTCCATGATGCCAAGAAACATTATTTTAAAGAGATTTCCAACAAGGTTAAAAAAATTCGACTTGTATTATAGAGAAAAACCTGGGACATTTCTAACGACTTATTTGTGTTGTCTGGATACTTTAAGTATACTCTCGCTGTATACTGCAATAAAACAAAAAGTAGTGGTCATCCTGGCCCAGACCCTCTCTCCGCATTGGTGGAGGATCGTGTTGTCCTGTCAATTGGGGTGGGCAAGCATGACTTCATCCTTGACTACCCCGTCAGCAATCTCCAAGGCAACAATCAGAATAGCAGGCTAGACCTGAATCAGTGCCTCCTTGCACTATGAGATTGGTTGCCACGAAAGAATGAATATGGAAAAACATATGTATGGCTTGCACCCCCCAAACTGATTTCAGAACAGGCCTCCATCAGTTGTTTTTGCAAGCAACTGCCTATCCGTTTTTTTTTAATTTTCTATTTATTATAAAGCAGGACTGGAAACTATATGGACTTATGATCTAATGCCAGGCGTTTTCTACTGATGCGGATTACCAGCAAGATCAGTGAGCATGTATTGCCCACAAACAACCTAGCTGTCATCCCATTGCTGAATGTGGTGCTTCAGGTCATTTCATGAAACTTGATAGTAACTTGTTCATGACTCATGGACAGGCGAAATTTTTTATCAATCGACTCCCAATACCACTTCTATCCAGGCTAGTTCTCCCTTGGGGTGATGAATTCACTGTCTGCCTTCACAAATGGAAGCGACAACAGTCACGCCTAGCATGTGAGCGGAGGTGGGATTCCTGCCTTCTCTTCACCTCTCCCCACCCTCATAGTATTCCCTTCCTTCCTCCTCCCTTCCTTTTCTGTTGTAAATCTGCTGCCTGGACCTGTCTTTTCCCTCCACCATCCCCTGTCTGGCCCTGCTGTTCTCTCTCACTTTCGGATTATCTGTCTTTTCCCCACGTTCCCCTGGCTGCCCAATCTCCCCCACCTCAACCAGACCACATACTGCGTGCCTCTAAACACGGTCCTTTCGCCATATAGTGCAGCACCATAACCATGAAATAAAATGCTTTCCATATTGCATTGTTAGTTTAATTTTGAATAACAAAACATTTTGACGTTTTTCTTATTTCATTTATGATATGAAAAACCTGATTCTTTTCCTATTTATTTCTGTCTTCTGAACACAAAAATTGTTTCTGTTAAAAAAGAAAAACATGCCTCCTGGAAACCCAATCACCGCACAACAAAAAATCAGATAGTAATAAAAATAAAATCAGGCCTGTAACTTGAACTGTCCTTGATTTGGAAACACAGAATTTTGAGCTTTAAGGCTTCAGGTTACACATGTGATGATGTACATGCTATCACAATGTCAAGCCAATAATTTTATCATCCAGAAAGAAAAATTGAGTTTAACCTAAGACAAAGAAGAAGAGAAATAGGATTATTCCCCTAAAGGAAGCACAACGTTTTCCAGTGATCTCATGGCTATGTTTACTTGGTACAACAACAGTTGTTTGCATTTTAAAACCACTCTCTGGAAATTAAACAGTGATCCAGATGTCTGGGCCTCTCCGTGTTTACCCTGGGGTTGGTATGCCTGGTGATGACAGCCGCCTGCACCAGGCCAGGAGCAGGAAAAGCTACGACAACATTCTGGCTCCAATATGCTATTGTTTCCCGTGTCTTCATTCACTAAGGAGTCAGTTGTCCACTTCCAATCCACTTGAGAGGCACCAGAGCCCCCACTGTTAAAGCACGTGTTCCAATTTCTTTTTGACCAACGGCAGAGAACAACTTTTGACATTGACCAAGATTTTGAGACCTGCAAAACTTTTAGGTTAAAGAAAAACTTTCTCTTCCCCCATGAGAAATCCTTTGCCCAGGTCAAAATTTCATCAGAGACAAATTACAACAAAATAAAGTTTCAAATTATCCAGTTAATTCAAAATTCTTTTACCTATCTCATTCCCTTCTCATTTTACCCAATCTTTTTCATTTTTTCTCACTACACCATAAAAAATTTTCAGCAAAACATTTTTATTATCAAAAGATTTCACTTCTGCAGAATTTTTACTTACACCTATCACGTCTCTAATACTCATATCTTACTAATTCATTTTACCTCTATCCTTGTTCCTTCTTATTTATTTCCTTCCATCCTATATTATCTCATCTATCTTCAAATTTTTTTTTTCACCTATTCTGCCAATCCCCACCAACTACAGTCTTTTGTTCATACCCATTCTTCCAGTTTCACTCCTCTCCTATACTCTTTTTGTACATCCGTGTATTTTTTCTCTTTCTTCAAGACAAAACATTTCCTCCACTCTCACTTCTTTAATCTTTTATTCACGCCCGTTAATGTACTTCTTTACCTAATCATTTTCAGATATCATTTATTTCATCAACAATCTCTCTTTTCTAAATCAAGACTACACTCCTTCACCTCAATTCTTAACCTTCAATAATATATTAATCCATCATATATTTTCAATATCCATTCCATAATCTCACCTACATTACAAATTTTAAACTTATACAATTACTCAATATTCTTATAATTCTCTTCTCCTGATTAAGTCCCCCCAACAGTTGATTTCCCTTGCCTGGTTGTTACACTCAATATCGTCATACAAAGACCAAAACCACCCTCTATGCTCTTATTAATCTTGGAATGATGTTCTATGACTTGGCAACGTTGTCGCACTAGGCCCCAAACCCACTTAGTTTCATTCCGTGCTTCCCAATTAATATTCACTCATGCCGTCTGGACATTCCGTATCATGTCCAAAGCATTCTTAAAATCTCGTCAGTGCCAACTGATAGTTGAATAATTAGATTCGCCAGGAGTCTCTTAAATTCTTGGGAAGAGCATCAAGGGATGGACCAATAGGGAGTAGTTTACAGAGCGCTGGCGCCAGGAGAATTCGCTTTGGAGAGAATGCAAAAAGAGAAGTAGGGCAAAGTATTGCGAGGTTGCGTCGGCAAAACAAACGAATGGCAACAAAGAAGCGTAGTACTTGATCATATGGGAGGAGATGCTATGAAAACTTCATTACATCGTATAGTTAATGCATCTCTTCGGGAGGGGATATTTCCATCGGCCTTGAAACAGGCAATAGTGAAACCACTTTTAAAGAAACCCTCCCTTGACCCTCTGCAGATGTGTAATTATAGACCGGTCTCTTTATTACCATTCTTGGGCAAGGTGATCGAGAGGACAGTCGCCTTTCAACTCCAAGCTGTCTTGGATGAAACCGATTATCTAGACCCATTTCAAACTGGCTTTAGAGTGGGATATGGAGTTGAGACTGCCGTGGTCGCCTTAGTCAATGATCTTCGTTTGGGCATCGACAGGGGAAGTATGACCCTGCTGGTGCTCTTGGATATCCCAACGGCCTTCGATACCATTGACCATGGTATCCTTCTGGAACACCTGAGAGAGTTAGGTATTGGGGGCACTGTGCTTCAGTGGTTCCTGTCCTACCTCTCGGGAAGGTTCCAGATGGTGAGGCTGGGGGACAGCTGCTCTCGCAAAAGAGAGTTGACATCTGGCATCCCCCAAGGCGCCATTCTGTCCCCCATGCTATTTAACATTTACATGAAGCCACTGGGACAGATCATCTGGAGACATGGAACGTGGTGTTATCAGTATGCTGATGACTCCCAGATATATCTCTCCATGTCTCCAAATGATACAGTGACTAAGAATGGTGTCTCTCCTTTGGATGCCTGCCTGGAGTCAGTAATGGGATGGATGAGGGAAAACAAACTCAAGCTGAATCCGGAGAAAACAGAGGTACTTGTGATAGGTAGCCCAGGCCCAGGCAGGGAAATTTGTCATCCAGTCCTGGATGGGGTCACACTTCCCCTAAAGGTCAAAATCCACAGTTTGGGAGTACTCCTGGATTCATCCCTACAGTTATCATGTCAAGTGGATGCGATGGCCAGGAGTGCTTGGTACCAGCTTTGGCTGATACACCAACTGCGTCCCTGTCTGGACCGAAAGGACCTTGAAACTGTAGTACATGCACTGGTAACCTCTCGTTTGGACTTCTGTAATGCACTCTACATGGGGCTACCTTTGTACCAGGTTCGGAAGCTTCAGCTAGTTCAAAATGCTGCAGCCAGACTGGTCACTGGAACTTCCAGGTCAGACCATATAACACCAGTACTAAGATCTCTACACTGGCTGCCTATTAGCTTCCGGGCTCAATACAAAGTGTTGGTTATTACCTATAAAGCCCTATATGGCTTGGGTCTGGGTTACTTGAGGGAACGCCTCTCTCCATATAGTCTGCCCTGCACTCTCAGATCATCAGGAAAAAATTTATTAGTACACCCTACGGTGAGACTAGTAGCAACCCACCAGAGAGCATTTTTATCAGCTGCACCAATGTACTGGAATAAACTTCCAGAAGAACTTCGGATGACCTCCACATTGGACGCCTTCAAAAAGGCTTTAAAGACCCACCTCTTCCAATTAGCATTCCCTTCGGACTCCTTATAGAGACTGTCTCCCCCGACATAAATGGTTAATTACAATTGATAGATTCCATGTTTGTTTAATTGATGTTTGGTTTTTTCTGGTTTTTATTGATAGATATATTGAGATGTTGTTTTTATGATGTGAAAGTTTTTAAATGATTCTGTGAACCGCTTTGATTGTCTCGGAAGAGCGGTATATAAATCATATTATTATTATTATTATTATTATTATTATTATTATTATTATTATTATTATTTTCTTAGAATCAGCACAGCAATAGAAAGAGGAAAATCATTTCCATCATTGGCAGCAGAGACAAATGACGACTATTCAGTGGCAGAAAAGCAAAGGCATCATTTCATCTTATGACTGTAAAGTAGGCTGTTGGTATCTGCTGGGGTTTGTTTGTTTTATTTTTATGCTTTGGGAAATTTATATCTTTTTTTTTAATAATTCAAGCCATGGATATAGAATCCATGGATTTGGAGAGCCAGCTGTATTCTTGTTATGATTGTTCTTTTGGTTTCATTTCATTTATTTTCTTGTTAATAACACCTGGCAACTTCAAGGGAAATTTGCTACAAGGTAAACGATCAGTTAAATCTCATGATGAGGAGAAGTCCGTTCATTAATTGTTACTTTACATTTTGCAAAAGAAAAGACATTAAGAGAATACTACACTGTCTCACAAACTGAAAATAAATTCTCAAAAGTGTGGATATGACCACAGTTATGGACCACATCAATATTTCACCTAACAGAGCAAGCCTATGGTTCATATCAGAGCACTCCAAAGCTGGCATGTCTGATACCTACAGCATCTTGCAAAGCTTCTGCAAGGAAGAAGCAAAGTGGAAAGGGAGGATGCTGATCTCCCTGGTAGGGTTCCTTCTCCCACAAAAAGCAATTTCATTCCCACTGGAATCAACAGGAGAAATTGATTTTACACCCACTAGTCTAAATGTTCAACCAATTATGTTGGTCAAGGGCTAGAAGGGCATTGGATCTTGCAAGTCCAAAGCCATCCTGCTCTGTCCTCAGCAGATCTTTCTTTCACCCTGCCACAACATCGGAACTCCAGTATCAGCAAAATAAAAGGCATGGATCTTTCACTATTTTGGCTTCAACAGAATCAAGGCTGGATAATGTTGTCTTTGTTATGCTTCTTAAATAGGAGTACTCAGCCCACTGAGACAATTGCATGTTGTATGTCATGCGTGGCAGCTCACTCAGGGCTTGACAAAGCTCTTTGTATAGCTTCCAATGGATTGACAGAAACAAAGCTATCAAGTACTCAGACAGTCACAACAGATGGCTGGTAAGCTATACTTTGTTTTGTGGATCATCCCTATAGTCATCAACATTTTTCCCCATGACATGGGCCTTTTTATTTCTAGGGATGCCTCAAGTCTCTTCCTCACCCCACCCCCTTCAATTGCCATTCCTGAGAATATTTTCCCCCTATAAAGCATATACAGATGTTGGATGTCTGCCACAATCAGTAGGCTCAGGTGAGTAATGGGTAATGGCAGTCCTTGGCATGTACTTGTTTGCCTTACTGCAATTTCCCCATAATTGCACTTCCTAGCTTTTCAGCATCTGCGAAAGATCAGTTTGTGACACAGCAAAATCGGCCTCACACTTTTTTGTATTTTGGATGAGAGTGTCCTCTTTTTGGTTCATACAATTTAAATATGGGTGAAGGGGGGAGCAAGGGGAGAGAAAACTCATCTTTTATGCATACGTCTTAAATTTGAATTTTAAAACCAAGCAAGAACTCAACCTTTGATGCTCACTTGGGTACTAGTAATCTGGTCATAGGCAGTCTAATTGCTCCAGTCTTGAGATCGATAGATACAGGCAAGAATGCATAAAGGGGAGAACACAGCCCAAGGTCAAAATCTGCAGTGTAGAGATAGTGGGAAGGGGGAGATATTCATACAGGTAAAGCGATATATCATTAATACTAAAGTAAGGATTGTCCATGCTATCATATTTCTAATTGCTATATATGATTGTGAAAGCTGGACAGTGAAGAAAGCAGATAGGAAAAAAACTCATTTGAGATATGGTGCTGAAGAAGAGTTCTGAGAATACTGTGGACTGCTCAAAAGACAAATAAATGGGTGCTAGAGCAAACCAGGCCCATACTCTTCCTAGAAGCAAAGATGACCAAACTACGATTGTCGTATTTTGGCCATATCATGAGAAGAAAGGACTCACTAGAAAATACTATAATGCTTGGTAAAGTTGAGAGCAATTTGGAAAAGAAGAAGATGGCATTCCAGATGGATAGACTCAGTCAGAGAAGCCATGGCCATGAATCTGCAAGAGCTGAGCAAGGCAGTTAAGGACAGAGTGACTTGGCGGTCTCTCATTTATAGGGTCACCATAGGTCAAAGTTAACAACAATAACAAAAATGTTCTGGGGCATTCCAGTAGAGGTGATGCTGAATCTTTAGTTTCTGAAGTTTTGCTTTGGATGTATCAAAATAGCTACAAGCAAATGAGACTGAAGATAGCCATGGAGCAGTTATTGTCTAAAGTTGCTTCCATTGTAAGATGTCTCCACTGATATCTAAAAGAGGGTTGCCACCTGTTCATGTTTTTTACTGGCTGCTCCTATGACACAACTGCTTGTGAAAGCAGAATGATATACCTGATCATACTAAACTAGTGGTTGTCATGAGCTTTCATTTTGTTGTTGTTGCCTATAGAGCACCAGCATGGTTTGCAAAAAGAAGTAAAAATAAGAAATGGAATGTGCAGTGTTAGTATTTTCTGATTATGGAAAACATCTGTAAAACATTATGGGGGTGGGGGGTTAGAGACCTGGTTTTTTGGTTCCATGTTTAAAAATTTAAATTAAACAATGGTATGGAATTCATATGATTATTTATTACATTGATTTCCAACTTTTCCTCCAAGAAAATCAAGGAGACATTCACACACACACCCCTTTTTATCCCAACACTGACCTTGTGAATGTAGTTTAGGCTGGAGGTCAGTGACTGGTTCAAGATGACTTGGCTGAGTGGGGATTTGAAAGAATGTCCCCAGGCATAGTCCAAAAATCTAATTAATACAACACAATTAAGTGACTATAATAGGGATTGCATATGGAAGTTGCTCCTATGATTAACAATAAGCAAATTTTCCTATTTGCAGGCATCATCATTTTCACCATGTTTCTATTCATAATTCTATTCCATTTGTGTATTAATCTGTGATTTTTTTTTAAAAAAATCCTCTCAACATTAACATTTAAATATAGTATAGTGCTCCAGCAAGATACAATTATTATAACGTTGGACTAGGACTCCAGGACTCCAGGAGGCCAGAAACCTACTAGGAGATCTTGGACAAGTCACTTTCTCAATCTTACAGAAAGATTCTGATAAATCTTTTGAAGAAAAACCTATGATAGGGTCATCATAATTCAGAGTCTACTTGAAGGTACAAAGCAATAAACAAAATTATAATAATACAGTAAATTTCCTCAAATAATATTTCCTCAAATAATATTTAATAAGTTTTGTGTGGGTTTTTCAGTCTATGTAGCCATGTTCTGGAAGATCTGGTGTTTTGCGAGCATCTGTGGCTGGCATCTTCAAAGAATGCTGACATGAAAGTGAGGGGAATATATATACTGTGTGACCCTTGATTGAGAAGAAGTGATTTACATGCCAATCTCTGTGTTGGTCTGTTACTGAATGGCAAGGCCTCTATTTAATTAGTGATCCATTGTCTTGTAGGAAACCCTCCTGACCCTGGGTGGTTTTCATTTGCACTTGCAAGTTAACTTGCAAGTTAAACATTTTATGCCCATGGATTACCAAACGGAGTGTTCAAACATGAATCAAGAAACACGAGAGACACTGCAGACTGGGTCAGCCAAAAAATCAGCAATAAATCATGTAATAAACCATCTGGGGCATAAAATGCTATTTGAAAACACTGAAATTCTAGACCATGCCAACAACTATCAGATCAGAATGCACAGGGAAGCCATTGAAATCCACAAACACTTAGACAGTTTCAACAGGAAAGAAGAAACCCTTAAAGTAATCAAAGTTTGGCTGCCAGTCCTGAAAAAACACCAAAATCAAGACCCAGCAAGTGCAAATGAAAACCACCCAGGGTCAGGAGGGTTTCCCAGCAGACAATGGATCACTAATTAAATAGACACCCTGAGGCCTTGCCATTCAACAACAGAACAATACACAGATTAACCAAGGGTCACACAGTATATCACTCATTTCCATGCCAGCATTCTCTGAAGATGCCAGCAGCAGATGATGGTGAAAGGTCAGGAATAAATTCTTCCAGAATATGGCCACATAGCCCCAAACCCCCCAAACACTATGGATGCCGGCTGTGAAAGCCTTTGACTTCACATTATTTAATAAATACCTGAAAAGGTTCAGATTACTTTTGATATTCTGTTCAGTGCTTGGTTTGCTCACAGAAATCATTGAGGCATACAATCTGATTGTAGGAGGTAATATGTTGGTGTGTTTGTGTGTCCCACACCCTTCATCAAATAACCTCAATGCAAGAAAGAAAGAAAGAAAGAAAGAAAGAAAGAAAGAACAGGGACAAGTGGTGCATTTACCCTCCCATAAGTATATTATCATACATACATACATACATACATACTTTATTGCTTTTGGCCAATGGCCATTGCAAAATCAAAGTAACAATAAAATACACATAAAATTTCTCTAAAAACAATATACAACAAATTGTATCTGATAGCAAAAGTTTAACATTAAGTATACTATCTACATCTTCAAGCTATACAACTTAAAAAGTATCCATGCAAATGTACTTTTTGGACTCCCAGTCAGAATAAGTATGAGTGAATTTGTCTTCAAATTGTTTGGTCACAGTGTGCTATGCAGAATTTTCCCCACTAAAACCCATTGAGAGCATTAAATATAAGGCCCCTGACTTCATTGCTAATTAGCTTACTTGCTGTTCACCGCTATGATCTTTGGAATAGCGGTATATAAATAAAACAAATTATTATTATTATTATTATCAGCTGGACAATACCACTAACATTATCTCCACAGAAGAGATCCTAGTAGCTGTTCTTGGACTGGAATCTTTGGCTGGATTCATGATGCACCTCCTTCCAGTGTTGCTAGAGTTACCATCCATTTTGTCATGTTCAGATCTTTAGAAAATGACAAAGCTGACTACTCTTGGATAAACTGAGGAAGTATTTGCATGCATTTGAATCACTTTTTGAGAAGTGTGACTCTGTCAAGCTTCATTTTTTTCAATATTTTCAGTTTTCCACCACCAAACTCACTTAGAGTGGCATCTATATCAAACTGCAAGCCCTCCTTCACAGAATTATGTATGTATTTTCACGCACAGTTTCAATACTGATGTGATGTTTTTTGTGCACATTTTTCAAAGGGCCATATTTTTGTACATTTTAGAATTAACACTTATTTGTGCACATTTTTTAAATGAGTGAATTTTAGAAACTTTTTATTTTGAAAACTACATCACAAATAGAGGTATGTAGGGATTTCTGTCCATAAATTACATTCAGTCTTGTGTTTAGTTTCAGGAGCTCTAGACTGAATCTGCTCCAGATTTTAATTTGAATTTTAAGGCATTGTAAAGAAAACCTATCACTTTGTTTCACCGAAGAAGAGGGAGAAGGAGGAAAAGCAGTTGATTCCTGTCTCTAAAATAAGTTCAGCAGCTTGATGGTTGTTGTGCACCTTCAAGTAATTTCCGACTTATGGCAACTCTAAGGTGAAACTATCACGGGCATTTCTGGGGCAGAGAGTAACCATGACACACCCAAGGTCACCCAGTGGGAAATCACCGTCCACAACTGCTGTACACTGTTGAAACCATTACACCAGAAAATATTATCACTCCTCTGACACAGATGCCACTAGTTCGCAGTGTGAGACAACCAGATATGACTGAATCAAAATAGAAAAGAGTCTTACAGAGGAAAGCCACCTGAGGTTAATGTGTTAGTTTTTAAGGTGTCATGAAACTGTCCCAATTAACCAACCATCTATCTGGTAGGAGAGCCTTCTAAAACCACTTCTTAGTCTATCATTTCCATCAGCTTTGCTCTTTCTTTCTTTTCTTTTCAAAAGTGATTTGGCTCAAGCTTCCTAGGAACATTCCTATTTTATAATTGAAAGAAGAGGGGGAAGGGAAAGAGATAATTGTACCAATTATGCCACAGGTTCTCACTAAGCTACTTGGCCTGTAGTCCAAGACTAACCCAAGACACTGGTCCATCCCTTTAATCTTGTTTCTTGAAAACCTCACCAGATTGATTTGCTCTGCAAAAGACAAAACCATGAGCCAGCCAGCAGTCACCTGGAAGCAATCTCTCCTAAACCCAGCTCCTTAAAAGCTATATTCATTCACTTTGATAGTTCCAAATTGCATCTCTTTTTCTTTCCTTCCAGAAGACCAGCAAATGGTAAATTGACCCTTGCTAGCCTAACAAAAGGAGACACAGTGCCTCTCAGGCTATCAAAATGATATTATTCAGACACAGGGCTTTAGTTTGTCTCAGTCAGCTCCAAACTGTTTTCTAGAGAAGTACATCAAACCTCACCCAATAAATGCATTTTTCTATGTGTTGTTTTTCTCCTTTGATGGCCAAGAAATATTGTTATTTTTTTAAAAGTCCCCACACTTGTCACTGGAGTTAATTATGCATATCAGAAAAATACTTTTTTTTTTAACTTTATGTGTTCAACAGAACAGAATATTGCTGTTAGATCCTCTGGTTATCTATTTGATACTGGGCCAACTTTAAAGTTCTGATTTTAATATGCAAAGTCTTAAGCAATGTAGGACCAGGATACCTAATTAAACAAAATCTTTTATTGGATCCATAGCAATCAGCAACCCTGAAACTGTTGTTGGGCTGTGGTGTTCTACACTACCTCTACAGTGGTTGTTGGTGCTGCTTCTCTTGCTAGCTTCACTATCTTCTTTTACCTATTCCCACTTTGGACCTAATTCATTCTTAATGTTTGTGCTCATGTCAGCAGATGCTTATCTTCCCAGTAGACAGTGGGTTGATGCTATCATCACTACAACTTAAATCTAGAACTGTCAGTCAAAAGCAACACACAAACATCATTTCAGTTATGGCCTGGCAGAATATGAGACATGAAATACATTAGAAATTTTGGCAGCATGGTTTAGATGTTGGACTAGGACCCTAAAGACCATGGTTCAAATCCTTGCTCAGCCATGGAAACCCACTGAGTGACCTTGGGCAAGTCCCACCCTGTCAGACTCAAAGGCACCATTTCCGCCCTGGGGCATCGTGGTGATGTCACGCATGTGCCATGCTGTTTGGATGTGGCACATGTGTGATGTCATCAATATGTGCGCTGTGTGGATGGCACTGCATAACAATGGCTTCATCCACATGAACTAGGGCTTGGGAGCGTACGGTTGCTGCACTCTCTCGAGCCCTAGTTTTGGCCGAGGGCACCACAAGGCGGTCATTTGTATCGGGCCTAAAATACAGAGTAAATGAATGAAGTGGATATTGTGCAGGCAAAAGTCGAGGGTGATGATGACTGGGTTGAAAGATGGTGCAAAGACAGAACAGTTCTCAGAATGACTTTTAGACATTCATTGTAATCCAACAAAGAAGTGCCACCTCAATGTCTGCTCCTCCTCACAAGATTGGTATTATCCAGCAAATGATCAGCTTTGAAGAAGATTGAGCAGACACCACTTGTTAAGCAGAGTGGCATAAGAATCCTTCCAAGTGTAGCAGCTGAGTTTAGGACATCTGGATATAAAGACTACATTTCAACATGGAGAAGTGAAGGAGAAACAACAAAATTCTTAAGCAACAAAGATATGAACAAGATCAAAGGCAGAGCAGTGCTTATACACCAGAAACAAATATATGCACAATTTATTTTCTAAAACACGTTGATGATTTTATTGTGGTGACACAGAGAGACTATGGCCTCAAACAGATGGGGGGAAAGGAGTGGCCAGAGGTTGCTCCCACCCCGATTGGTGTAGGACAACAGCAACTGGATTGAAGCCACACACACCCATTCCCAATCCAGGCAAAGAGCAGGTTTGTCTGCTCCTTTTTGTGCCAGTTTTTCCCAACCAGGCATGCTCTCCACATGGCTTCCAGCCATTCTGGGGGCATGGATTGTCTATACACAACACTCCCAGAGTGGCCAGAAGCTTTACTTTACTGCCCATCTGCTTCAGGCTCAAGACTTCACAGAAGTTGTAGAAGTCTAGATACTGAAATTTAAAGGAATAGGGGATGCTATTGTTTAGAAATTCAGACTAAAGAGAAGGAGATGGTTTCTTTCTCCTAAACCCAAAGCAAGATTGTTTAGGACTCCAAAATGCCTATTCTGTAGCAGCATTTGTGGTGACAGACTTTCTTAAAAATAGTGAAGAAGGCAATAATCAGTACAGAACATCTATGACAGCCCTAATGTGGTAATGGTTTGAATCTTGGATTAAGACTCCAGGAAACCAGGACTGGAATATTTACTTGGCTATGGAAAGCCACAGGTTGGGCAAGTGATATAATCTCAGCATCAGAGGAAGGGAATGCCCACCCCTTCTGAATAAATCTGGCCGAGAAAAAACTGTGATAAATTTGTGTTGTGTGTGCCTTTGTGTCACCTGTTGCCTTATGGTGACCACATTAATTTCATAGGATTTTCTTAGGCAATGAATGCTCAGAGGTGGTTTTGCCAGTTCCTTCCTCTGAAATATAGGCTACAGGACTTGGTATTCATTGGCCATCTCCCACACAAGTACTAACCACAGTTGATCTTTCTTAGCTTCTAAGATCAGATGGTATCTGCTGCCTTTAGGATATTTAGGCAGCTAGGATCTCTATAAATTGGAAATGGCTTGAAGGCACAGAACAACAACAGGACCTAATAACTTAAAAGTTACTTTAAAATTAATTAGGTTACTAATTAAGGGCTCTTCCTGAGTGATCTAAGCAAGTGGTACTAAAATGGTGGGGAGGTGCAAGAGTTGGCCAAGGAGGTGCATAACACTTGGAAGCCCTTATCCCCTCTCCTCCTCTTCCTCTTCCCAAACTTTTTTATGTGTAAAATTTACACATGCATTGAGTTAAATATTGAATTTGCTTAAATAAAACTGTTCTAATTTGAACAATGTTATTTCCTTATAAAAAATCAAAATATGAATATACCGGTACACGAATGTACAAATGAAAATATGCACATTAAATACACAGGTTCATGTAGCTTGAGAGGGGTATTGGGACTAGGCAGCCATTGGCTGGTAGTCATAATAGGCATGGTTGTGATTGTATTTTCCTGCATGGAAGGAAGTGGACTGGATGGCCCTTCTCGTCTCTTCCAACTCTATGATGTGATAACTCTGTTCTAATTTCCTGAAGGAGAAGAGTGTCACCCTCCAATGTTAGTCACATTTCCTAATACATAACTTCACAGGAACCTTCTTCCAAATTAATATGTTAAGTGTGTGTATGTGTGTGTGTGTGTGTGTGCGTGCGCATGTGTGTGTGTGTGTGTGTGTGTGTGTGTGTGTGTGTGTTGTGCTTTCAAGTAATTTCCAACTTATGGAAACCCCAAGGTGAATCTATCATGGAATTTTCTTGGCAAGATTTTTTCAGAAGAGGTTTGTCACTGTCTTCCCCTGAGACTGAGAGGTCTGAGGCCTGACTTACCGAAGGTCATCCATTGGAATCTTTAAATATCTAGTTGCACTAATAAAGCACAGACATTTTGACAAGTGTGGACACTTTACTTGTGGATCAGACATTTGTCTTAGGACTAGCCTGTACAGGAAAGGTGCAAAAAGTGTAGTCCACAACTCTCATGTACCTGGAAAGCAAGCCCCATTCCCTGTTTTCTGGGGGATATGTCCCCCATCTCCTCAAAGCCTTCAGCAGTGATAGATTTTTACAAGTTCTCCAAACGAAAACAATTCTGACAAGCCCATAGGTTGAAACCAGAGATGGATGTGATTTCTGGTCAAATATTTGGCTGAAAGAAGGATTTTGTGGCCAGTCATGGATGTGCAGGGTGAAAATTGGCCACTGTCACTGTTGGTCATCTGTAACAAGATCCAGAAAGATGCAAATCATATCCCTTGCCCTAAATTTTAAAAAGACTGCATGATTTGATGCATGTCTTTTACATCTTTACAGTGGTCAGTTAGTGCTGATGTGTGAAAGCAAGACATCTGATTATCAAAAGTCAATTTCACTGAGTTCAAATCTCTCTCTGAAAATATTATTTTTGTTATATGTGCAGTAGTAAGCACTCTTGTATCAATCTATGTAGTGCACCATGAAACTATTGTCTTTGTTCATACCTCTGCTAATGGTTAGGAATTTGTGACTATAATTCAATTCATCTGTTTCTCTTTCTCGTCATTCTTTGAAATGTCCATATTCAAGGACTGTGACCTGTCAATCCCTTGCTGTATGTCCAAGAAGCTAAAGTGTTCTGCAAATGGCTTTTGCCTATTGCCATTTGTAATGTCAGATTCATGTTCCTTTATCATATTTCACGGAGACTGTCCTACTTTTACAACGAAGACTTGATTCTCACTACCTTTTAAACCAGATCGCAAATCGGTTTGAAAGGGTTCAAATGACCCTGGTTCCCACTTGAACCGAATCGCTGAAGTGAGAGGGGGGGCCATGCATTAGAGCCATTTAGCTTGCATCTTTTGGATGCTGTTTTTTTCTGCATCTTTTTGGATAAATCGATTCTGTGCAATCAATTGCGAACCAGATCCTGGTGGAAATTCTGAAGTGACTGCTTTCCATGTGTTCAAATTACAAAGCTATCATCAAGAAATTGAAAGTAGAGGAGAAGCTTTAATGCATGTGCTGAGGAAGCATTGTTCTAGGTCAGCATTCTAGTGACTTGGAAGTACATATTATTCCAAAAAATTAAGTAGTTATGAGTAAGTACAAAGTGGCAAACTCTGGTGGCTAGGTTGCTGTAGACTTGTTCAGAATGGTGTTCTTGATGGTTGGTAGTCTATCCTGGTGTGATCTATAGGGATCCTATATCTTTGTTGGTCTATGGTGATTCCACATCCATAGCAGCTAGGATGGTATTCTCTAAAAAGTTGTGGATAGATTGTATTTCTCTTAGGAAATCAGTTGCATCCTTCGTGTAGCTTGGAATGTTGATGGCATATGGGCACCCTCCAGGAGCCAAAACCAGGTATCTTCTATCTACAGCCCAAAATAAACAAATGAGGCAAAATCCAGGCAGACCTGAATTGTCCCATGCATTAGTACCCTTACTGTTGGTCTATCTGGATATATGGACTCAGTTCTTAAACCATATGCCCTAAAACCAGTTGCAGAACATTTCAGCCTTCCTGGTCATACAGTAAGGGATTTACAGGTTGCGATACTTGAACAAGGAAATTACAAATAAGTTGCTCTGTAGTGCATCAGACGAAGTGGGCATATATTTACAAAAGCTCATGTTAAAGTAAAAACCAGTTAGCCTTAAAGGTGCTGCCACATTCTCTCCCCCCTCCCCCTTCCTCTTTTTGATTTTTTTTCAGTAATGGGAGCTGGGCTCTGAGCTTGACAAAAGGAAATATGGCTTCTTAGTTTGTTAAATTCTAGCCTAAATAATAGGAGAAGCAGACTGGCACAATATGCTGGCTTGCCGTGTGTGGGGGCAGTGGCATTTAGATGACGTGCGATCTAACACTGCCCCCAAGCCTGCATCATGCCACCTGTGGCTGGACCAAATGACAGGCAGCATTGCGGCACTTTGGCAGCATGGCATTTATAAGCCGCATACCACAGGAGTGATAAAAAGCTGCCGCGGCAGCAAAAAAGCCGGCTTTTGCCAGCTCAAAAAGAAATAGCGTTCTGCTGCTTCTTTTTGAGCCAGCAAATAGCCAGATTGGGGCTGCAGCATACGGTTGCTGCAGTCCCGATTTGGCATTCAAAGAGGCAGCATCAAGTTGCCCCTTCGAGCCGGTCTGTGTCAGCCCTAAGTCCTCTATGGATGTTTCTCTTCCTCTTCCTTCCCATCCCTTTCTCTTTGCAGAGAGCTTGTGGCTGCTATAAAACTGACAAGTTCCACATTGTTGTTATGGCAGCCAATCAGATTGCTTCAATTAAAAAAAACACAAGTTCCATGATGTTGCTGTTACATTTAACTTCTGAAATAAACTTCATACTGTGCCTTTCATAAGCATAATTTGTTCACAGCAATATGATGACATTTAAATCGTGTAAGTTCTTAGAAACTAAAGTACAATTTTATTCAATTACCACGATCACATCTTTTATCAAACAAGCCTTTCATTATACAGGAAACTAATGTGATATTTTTCTCCTCTGACACTTAACATATTGTATGCTTGAGGCATCTCTCCAAACAAATTGTAACTGTCAGTGTCTCCTGTCACTGAAGCTGCATGCCCATTTTGTGCTCAGATGAGATGAGTTTCCTATTCCAGGCTCCAGCTCTGCATGTGATCATTATCTGCAAAGGAGCTTGAAAATAAGTATAAATAAAAATATAACGAGTAATGAATGTCTCAGTCTTAATTACCAGTGCAGTATATGTTATTACCAGTTCAGCTCAAGTGGGTTAGAAAACCATTGGTAAGCAGGGATCTCAGAGTGAAAATCAGAAAAGGCTCTTGTACCTTTAATGGTTTTGTAGAAAATTGAATTTTATCAACAGATGTTCTTTGTTATCTGGCTGTATGAGAAGCAACACCTGCTAAATTCTCTCTTTTCTATAAGCTGTTTGTAGTTTTCAATCTGGCAAGCCTATCAACAAGAAATAATACCTACTTATACCTGAGTGAATCCATAGAGAATAATAAGTTATATTATTTTAATTTAACTTAATTTGTAAGTTGCTTTGTGTCCCAATTTTTTGGGGAAAGTAGATAACAACAACAAATACTACTACTACTTCAATCCCTAGTTTGTTTACAAATCAGTAGTTAGCCTTGCTCTACATCAAAGTGTACAGCCCCAAATAATGTACCAGAAAAGCTGGAGAGACACTCTGCCAGAAATGAGAATTTTAAAACTATACTGGATTAGTCCAAACGCCTCTCTCATTCGTAAACAGATCAAAGTGTGCAAACCCAAATAACGTACCAGAAAAGATGGGGGGAAACTCTGACAGAGATGAGAACAGAAGAAAAGCCATATTGGATTAGACCAAAGACTTATTTCACTTATAGCCAGATATTTATAGAAGCCCCAGCAGTAAGACAGGAATGCACCAATTATCCCAGAACATGGCCCACCATGGGATGCAAAAGGTAATCACCTACCTACCTATCTCTCATCTAATATTTATCCTGCCTGTCCTCAAAATACCCTACTGGGTGACTCATCACTGTGGCTTCTTCAAAAGCTTTTCTCAATGTGTCGGTCTTAAGTACATGAGGAGGGGCATGACAATGCTCATTCCCCCATGTCACATGACCAGCATAGAAAGAAAACAGAAACTGAAAGTACCACCTAATAGATCTATGGCTAATTGGGAGTGGAAACCAGGTTTCTCTGAATTATGTTACACTTCTTGAAATAACTATCACACACCCCCTTCTTTTCTTCCCCTTACCCCAGGGGTAGGCAACCTGTGGCCCGCGGGCTGGATGCGGCCCGGCAAGGACTTGGGACTGGCCCCAGCCCGGTCCTGCCGCCGATTGCCGCCGGAGCCTTTGGCCTCTTGCGTGAGGGCGTGGGGCCTTTGGCCTATCAGGAGGAGGCGGACAATGGGGGGCAAGCGGCGGGCATGGGGGGCAAGTGTCTATAGAAGCCTCCGAAACATGCATTTATATTAACATTTTTTAAAAAAATCAGCAAATTTGTTAGTGTGTCCTCCATTTTTTTTTTAAAAAAGTGTCCTCCATTTGAAATTTTTGTCCTACATTTGTCCCGGTTTATTTATTTATTTAATTCTTAAAATTTTTATTTATTTATTTATTTATTGGCTTCGGCCCCCCAGTTGTCTGAGGGACAGCAACCCGGCCCCCAGCTCAAAAAGGTTGCCTACCCCTGCCTTACCCAATTAAATAGAAAAATGATACAGAGTAGAATCCTGTGATTTCATTTGTGAAGAGATGCCCACTGAATCCCATGGGATGTGTTTCTGAACAAGCATCAACATAGCGCTGCATCTCCCTATTTTCTGTTCACTCCCCTGAGCTTGTTTGCCTGTTGCAAGTAGGCAAATGTAATTCAGATGTGGCCCCCAGTCTGTTCAAGGTGACACAAATGAGTTAATTTTCATTGTATCCTGGGACTAATTGGAAACAGTCCCCCTTCCTTGTAAAATGTTAAGTCAGTGGGCAAGTGATAATTGCCCACCTGTTGCATGGAGCCATAAGACCCTGCACTAAACAGCAGAAGGGGAAGGGGGTTATTCTTTTCCCGATGCTGGAACAGCTGGGCTTTCTGTGCTTGCTGCTCCTGTTTTACTGCTTTCAGACAAGGTGCAGGAAATTTTGGAGCACCAGAATAATTGCAGCACATGAAGAAATGTATTTAGGAACAGCCATGTTGGCCATGCAGCAAAATACAACAAAATTCACAAAACAGTGATATATTCAATAGGTCAACTAAAAAGCACAACATGCATTATGCAGGCTTTTGCAGCTTCACTGGCTTCTTCATCAGACAAAGATGTGTAGAATCATACAGGAAAAGAAAAGTGATGATGTTAGAGTCACAGACCTACATTTTGTCTCAGATGTTATTTCTGTTGCTTTTTGTTGGGTTTTCGGGCTACGTTGCCATATTCTGGAAGAGTTTATTCCTGATGTTTTGCTTGCATCTGTGGCTGGCATCTTCAGAGAATGCTGGCATGGGAGTGAATGGGGCATATATATATACTGTATGACTCTTGGTTGAGAGGAAGTAATTTACATGACAATCTCTGTGTTAATCTGTTGTTGAATGGCAAGATCTCAGGATGTCTATTTAATTAGTGATCCATGGTCTGCTGGGAAGCCCCCTGATCCTGGGTGGTTTTCATTTGCCTTTCTTGGGTCTTGATTTTGGTGTTTTTCAGGACTGGTCGCCAAACTTTGTTTATTTTCAGGGTTTCTTCTTTTCTGTTGAAGTTGTCCAGGTGTCTAAAGATCTCAGTGGTTTCCTTGTGCATTCTGACCTGATAGTTGTTGGCATGGTCCAGAATTTCCGAGTTTTCAAATAGCATTTTATGCCCAGGATGGTTTATAATGTGTTCCGCTACTGCTGATTTTTCTGACTGACCTAGTCTGCAGTGTCTCTTATGTTCCTTGATTCGTGTTTGGATGCTGCATCTAATGGTCCCTATGTAGACTTGTCCACAGCTACACAGTATAAGGTAAGCTCCTGCAGCCGTGAGAGAGGGTTTCTCCTGTCCTTCATGAGTGCAGAATTTGCTGGATTTTCTTGGTCAGTTTGTAGATCATCTGGAGGTTGTGTTTCCTCACCAGTTTCCCTATTCTGTCTGTGACTCCTTTGATGTATGGTAAAAATACCTTTCCTTTGGGTCATTGTCTGTCTTCACTCTTACGTTTTTTTTCCACATCTGGCAGCCCTTCTGATGTCTGAGCTGGAGTAATCATTAGCCTGTAAAGTCCAGTCCAGGTGCTTCAATTCATCTTCCAGGATTTGTGAACCCAGCTTTGCAGTTTTGTGAGATATTTAGCCTTCTCTGTCAAGAGAGCTCTGATGCCACAACAAACTAGAAGTCCCAGTATTTCATAGCATTGAGCCATGGTGTTAAAGTGGTATCAAACTGCATTATTTCTGCAGAGATTATCAGATTGGGGAAAGGACGTCCTTGTACCATCCTTTCCCTGTCCTTGTCCCATCCTTCCTGTGTGATCACTGGATGGACTTTCATATGATGTCATGCTGATCCTGTCATTGTCCTGTCCAGGAAGTGCAAATGACAGAGATAGCATGAAAGACTTTCATATGACATTGTGCTGATCCTGTCATTGTCCTGTGAGTGAAGTGGAATTGTCCCCTCATTTCCCCTCATTTTGTATTAACGGAAGAACCCATTAATACAATTCCACTTCACTGACAGGACAATGACCGGATCCATGTGACATGTGTGAATTTCTTTTGCATGATCAGCAAGAGATAAGCACAGGAGAGCAACCCGCTCTCATCATGTCCTTGTGTGATAATCTCCATAGACATGCTTAACTCTTCCATTCCTGGATGTTGTTGTATTGTTCCTCAGTGATTATTTTAAAATACTTATTTTTAATGTTGTGTTAATAAGATCATCTGGCAGAGTTTCTTATTTAATCTAGGAAATGAGATTTTAAAAAAATGAATAAAGCAAAAGGGAGCAAATGTGGCCATTAAGTTATTGTTGGACTTAGTTCCCATTTTTCTCCGCCAATGGCTATGACAGCTAGTGATGATAGAAACTGAAGTAGGTTAGCAACTAGATATACACAGTTTGCCACCCATGAAATAAAGGAACACAGTCATCTCTAAATGTTCTCAGCCTTTAAAAAGCCCACATACTGAATAAAATGGAAGCGGTCTCAGTGTATTGGAATAGAAAGGTCAGCAAGATAAATTCACAGACCTAGGGAATGCCTTGCAGCTTTTCAATGATGGAGAATTACTGAACCATATGATGGTGGAAATCCTGTCTCATCTAAGGCATACCCTGCAAAGTTTTATTGAAGACATATGTGGCCGAGCAAAATCAGCATGTGGTCAAAATGGCAATCATTACTAATGAGGAAGAACATACAAGCTAGGAGAGGCTTTCATGGTTTGCTTTTGCCTGAGCCTACTGGGTAGTGCAAGATTCTGACCATGCCTCTACTCTCCTTCTTATTGAGTTGAGTGCAAACTATTTTTGTATTTTGAATTCATTTTATAGCAATTGGACTAAGCTGAGGAAAAAGGGAGAAAGTCGGAGGAGTAGAGAGAAACGGAGGCATTTTATAAGCAGCTGAAAAAGTGGGATGACACAGAATAAACCAGGACTGTTTCTGCCAGAAACTTAGAAGGTATGCTAAGACAATTTTTGTGGATATCAGCATGCCTGCACAGCCTCAGAGATGGTATCTCACCCTGTTACCATGACTCATAATTCAGAAGGATGTCTTTCCCAAAGATTACAGTGCAGCCTCCTCTCCAGCTCTGAAACTCACTTCCTTGGATGCCAAAACAATTTTCTTCTTGCTGTGCTTTCATTGTCAAGTGAAGACATTTTCATTACAGCAAGCTTTGGGAAACAAAGCTTGCAAGTACAGTAAATGTGCACATAACTATAGCTGTCTTTGAACCAGTAAAAGAAAAAACCTTTAATATATATAGCAACAGCTATATAACTTTAGTCTGAGTTAAAGCACTGCTACAATCCCACAGCACAGGGGCCTGGAAACCAGACAGCACAACATGTATGTTAAAACATCTCTCTTCTTGCTCCCTGTACTTTATCTCTGGAGAAAGACCATAGAACTGAATTTTCTCTCTGGAGAGGGGAAAAACAAATGAGAAATAGTGATTTCTACCATGATTTTTTTTTAAAAAAACAACAACCAACCATAAGAAGAAACATCTACTCAAGTGAAACTTGTTCCCTTCATTGTGATGACAGGAAACAGAACTTCTGATTTCCTCCATTATGAAGAAAATGGCATTTGCTGTCAGCATGGCCACAGTGGAGTACCTGTGCTGGGAGGAATCATAGAGATTTGACAGGGTAAATGAAGTGAAGCAGCCCTGGATATTGGAGGAGAACTCAGCTGGGATACTCCAGGGCAATGAAGCAAGTTCATCCCATTCAGAGCACTGCTAAACCATCAGATTGCATCTCTGTGGGAGTTAAAACCTGATCAAACATGGAAAACCAGGTGAGCCTGGACTTGTCCAGTGGACAAGTCACAGTTTCTCAGAGTTAGAGGAAGGCAATGGCAATCCCTCTCTGAATAAATCTTACCAAGAAAATTCTATAATAGCATTGCCCTAAATCAGAGTCAACTTGACACTAGTCAACAACAACAGCAGCAGCAAGTAAATGTCTGCCAGGGAACTAGCTCATTTTAACCAAAACATGGGGGGGGGGGGGGGTACAGAGTCTGATCTTGTGATCCTTGGCATGTTGTCCCAGCAGTCATGGGACAGTCTGGAAACCTTCCAAAGTCAGATACAGAGTTCCAATCACATACAAGGAGCTATGTCAATGGACCTGCTTTATCTTCCTCCCTTGCAGAAAGTTCCACGACCATCGCATGATCACTGATGGCGCTCAAAGGCCTTAGACTGTGTTTGCAATACATGGGAACATTTAGAGTAGCCCTAGACTATTCAGATTGTGTTGTTATGTGACTCTGACCTAGGACAATCCTATCATAGGATTTTCTTGGCAAGGGTTACTCAGAGGAGGTTGACTATTGCCTTCCTTTAAGACTAAAAGAGTATAACTTGCACAAGGCCACTCAGTGTCATTCCACAACTAAGTGGATATTTGAATCCTAGATTCCCAGAGTTTTAATCTAATACTCAGACCACTATACTACACCGTTTAGATCACTGCTAACTAAATGCTTCTTCCCATTACTCACAATAAAAGGAAGTGTTAGAAAAAACACAAATGTAGCGTGGCAAACATCCATCCCAAAAAAATCTTGATATGTCATAGTGAGTACTCTGATGTAACTGTAAACCCTTTCTGTGAGATACTTTTGTAATTACACCAGAGTGACAGAATCATACAAAAATAATGGTCACAGGAGATTTACACAATTTAAAAGTAAATAATGAAGACACTGAAATAAAGATGTTCTATACTCTATTAATCAAAATAGAAACTGTAGTCAGAAAATCAGATGAAGACTGGGGCCACATCTACACTTCAGAATTAATGCAATTTGACACCACTTCAAATGTCATGGCTCAATGCTACAGAATTCTGGGAGCTGTAGTATTGTAAGATATTTAACTTTCTCTGTCAGAGAGCTCTGGTGCCAGTCAAATGATAAAATCCAGGATTCCATAGGATGGAGTCATGACAGTTAAAATGATGTCAGTTTTTATTAATTCTAAGTGTAACAGCAGCCTAGGACTTGGAGGGACAGCCATGAAAGAACTAGATAAGGCCCTCTAGTATAAAAATATATAATTAAATACCAAAGTCAGAATCGTCCATGCCACAGTATTTCTGACCTCAATCTATGGTTATGAATGCTGGACATTGACAATGAACACTCCTTAGAAATGTAATGCTGAAAGAAAATTCTGAGGATACCATGCACCATCAAAAGTATAATTAAATACATCTGAGAGCAAATTAAACCCGAACTCTTACTAGAAGCCAAGATGTCAATGGAGGCTGTATATTTCATGAGGTGATATAACCTCACTTTTTGGAATGAGTTAGTCACTACTTCATCACAATGCTTAATGAGGCAGATGGTAGTAGGAAAGAGGAAGATAGATTAATTCAATAAAGAAAGCCATAGCCCTGAGTTTGCAAAAACTGGATAGAACTGTTGATCACCGGGGCTCTCAGAAATCTCTGGTTCATAGGCTGAAGCCAATTTAATGGCAAATAACAACAGCAGCAGAGTACATAGGTTTTTGTAACTATAGGAGAGTTTCATGCTATCGATACAGAGAAGCCATTTTTAGAAGCAGAAAGGGAGGGTGATTGCTTCTAAATTTGTACTCCATCTGCAATTTCAGACCATGTGTGCATAAAAAGCAGAAATCCCTTTGCTTAAAAACAACATACACTAGTTGTTTTGTTGACAAATCTGCTAGACATTTTGAGAATGTTTAGGAAAAAATGTAGAATTGATCACAGCAAGTGCTTTCAAAATACACTGCTATTTTGCCATTTAGATATGGTTTTGCTTACTCCTTTTACTCACTCTCATGCTGTAAAATTTCAGGCACCTTGATTTCCAGACACACACACACCGAGAGGTGTAATTTTGAAAATTCTTCCTCTGTCACACCTGTTATCCCCATTCATTCAATAATGCTGCTTGCCCAGAGCTGTCCATTCACAATGGCTTTGAGCCTTGCTGAATACAGTTACTAAGTAAAGGCTCTCCTGTTGCCTTTCTTAAAAATATTATCTTGTAAGTGTTGGCTTTGGTGGAGAGTGTTGCAAAAGCTGGGATGAGCAGACAAGATAGATTTATAGTTCAGTGTGATGCACACATAGGCGGGTTACAAACCGCCACTTGGGACGTCCTTAGGACGTCCCAGTTTAAAAAAGGAGCGTCTCTTCCAGACGCCTCTATTCCTGTTACGGACTCTGTCCATAACAAATGACGGTGGCCATTCCACACGGCCGCCGTCATCTTGATGTAACGGACGCTGTGCGTCCGCACGTGGCGCGGCACTGACGTCGCGAGTGCGCCAGAGCGTGCCACCAGAAGAAGCTCCATTTTGGAGCTTCTTTTTTGCTCCGTAAGGGAGCCGCGCAGTTTGGCTGCGGCGGCTCCCTCACGGAGCAAACAGCAGCGCCGGGAGACCGCCGCAAGGCGGCAGTTTGTAACGCCTCATACATACACAGTTACCAATGGATGAAGCAGATGCAGCCCTTTCACTCTCCAGCATTCTGATCTATAGGCACAGAACTTTCCTGTTTCTATTAGCCACACTGACCTTTTTGATCTCATTCACCATAGTTCCTTTCTTTTATCAAATTAGCAATAATAAGCAGAATCAAAATCACATGGTGATGGAAGGGAACATTCCAAAATGTGGACACTGACTTTCAACCAATATAAGAGATATTGGCAAAATGATTGTTTTAAAGTTGAGATTTAGTGGCTGGCATAGTGGAGTTGGTCATAAAAGATCCAGCTTCAAGTTGTCTCAAAGTCATGTATTTCAGTGGGTGAGCTTTGGCCTCACAGGTTAAATTGGGCAGATGGAAGAGACATGTATATTGCCTTGAACTCACTGGAGTGTGCAGTGTGTTATATGAACTCTAAGACTAAACCAAGAAAACATAAACATGTGCTGCTGTCCCATGAGATGAGGCATTCTGCAGTCATCCAAGAATTAAACTGTTTCATTACAGTGGGCCCTTGTTGTGCATTGGGGTTTGGTTCCAGGACCCCCCATGGATAATAAAATCCATGGATGCTCAAGTTCCATTAAATATAATGGCATAGCAAAATTATGCCCTTATAAAAAAAATGGAAAATCAAGGTTTGCTATTTGAACTTTATAAATTTTTTTGAATTTTTTCAGTCTGTGGATGCTTGAATCTGTAGATAAAAAATCTGTGGATAAGGAAGCCTGGCTGTATTTTGTTTAGAAAACTCCTATAACAGAATACCTGTAATACTAAGTACAAACTTTAGTCCATTTCTACAGAGCAGAAGTGTATTATGAAAGGAGAAGATCTTGAGTTCAGTGGAACACAGAATGCTTTGGACAGAATGTCCTCACTTAACCTCAGAATTTCCTATTAAAAGGATCAGATATGGGAAAGACTTCATGTATATTAGCTCCTTATGTTTCAAATAACAAGAAATTTGAAGTTACCTTTTGGTACTTTACCTTCTGGAATTCCCAGTCATCATGGCCAGTGTATGATTCAGAAGGTTGTAGTCCTAAAATTAATTGTTTCCAAGCTATGTGCATAACTACAATTATGTCATGTCATTTTTCTCTCATTGCCCCATCTCTCTGTAGATAAAAACAATGACTGCAATCCTATATCACCTTATCCTGTGCGATAATTCCTGGCTGCATCCTGTAAGCGACTGTAAAATGCAAGGGGTAAGTAGCTTTTTTTAATGCAATAAACTCATAGCTACATTTTAACTCCCCATCTAAGCCATGAAACTCAACTTAAAGGCCAGTCAGCTGTCTGTAATAATGGAATCCTGTGGTGCTGTAGAGCAAAATGCTGCAGAATGACATGTCCAGTCCCTCCCCACACACACACCAGCAAGGAATTCTGCAATAAAATGTTGCAACAGGTCCCTATAGGGGCTCCTGGTACCACTTCCCACAGCATCACTCACTGGTGGGAGAGGGCTGTTCACATCATCCTGTAGTGCCCCACTCAGGAGCAGCACAGATCTCTGTTGCTCCAGAGACTCTTTATATGCCTTTATATGCCTTATATATCCCCAAAGGATGCCATCCAGTGTCTTGACTGGCTAAATCAATTTTCTTCAGCCTGGAAATAGTTGTGAACGTAATTATAATTTTCTCAATAAATATGTGTGTAAATGCTTTTACATTTATGACATATGTATAGACCTTCATTGGCAATCCCATGAAAACCAGAAGAGAATAAATTTTCTTCAGAATCTGAAGTTGTCTATGATCTCTACTTGACTTCAGTTCTATTGGCATCATAGACTGGATTTGAACTGGTATCATAAATGCCCTTATTGTCCTTTCTAGCTACAGCCATCCCCATCCCACTTATTATGTCCAAAGCTTGCAAAGCTAAACTCCAAGATTTTCACAGGTGCATCTCTTCTAATTAGGAACACAGAAGAAACATTTCATTCTTCTCAAAAAATCTGTCCCAGATGTGTGGTGGCAAATACTTCCTTCACAGGAAGCTTGCCCTCCGGTACTGCCCTTTGTAGGGAAACCCAAGACTATTTATAAAAGGATGAACCATGATGGTTGTGTCATGAATACCTTCCTGGGTTATCACTTGCTTCACTATTTGGAATCTCTTCCTCTTTGGTCTTCTACTGTTATATTCCTTCTGTTGCATTGCTTCAGTCAGCCTGGTCAATCTTTGCTGTTCAGAATCATCTTCTTTCATTGGTCCCCAACCAGATGTTTTCCATTGTCTAGCTAATGTCAATCCAGTTTACATCCTACCATTTTTGCTATGCATTACCTTAAATCGATACATAAAAATCTCACACCAAAACTAGATTACTTCCTTTGAAAAATGCACATAGCAAACAATATCATTAAGGACAGCATATAAAATAGAATGGTCACAGTCTATCTCATTAGGGTGATACAAAATTGTAACCCACTAAAAACACTGATATGTTGTTTTAAAAGTACCCTTTAATCAGTTCATGATTCAAAATTTAGTTAATTGATTAAAAACTTGTTGATGAAATTGTACAGCATACTAAATAAATTTGTAAAAACAAAACCTTGGGTTTTATCCTTCCTCGATTAAGGAAAAAAATCCCCACACTTCCCAACCTTAGAGCTCTGTGACCACTTTCCAGGGGCTCTGTGGCCACTCCTAGAAAATGAAAGAAATAAAAATTGAATGAAAATAAAGAATAAGAAACAAAAAGCAACACTACTCCTAAACACTATTAACTTGTAAGACATAGGGTAGGCCGCTTATGGGCTCTGCCATAGAAATTGATTCCAAAAAGGGCTCCACAAGTCAAAAAGGTTGGGAACCCCTGCCCTAATGCTATACAACATTTTTTTTTCATATTTGAAGAAGGAGAACATGACGTTGAACTTTCAAAGGCATACAAGTCCTTTTGGCTGACGGTGTAAGCAAATATTTTCAACAACTTTTATATTGGTATCATAGTTCTATACTTTAACTGAAAAGTACATGCATAATTGCTTATTGCTTAGTTCGAAGACCATTGCAAACTTAACTGAAAAGTAATTGTGTGTACCACTGTTTTGGGGGAGGGATCAAGGATGATGATATAATATTAAATCAATGTAAAATTAAAAATGAAAATTATCAAGAGAATGTATCAAATAGGATTCATGTACACTGTAGAAACAATGCCATTTGATACCACTTTAACTGCCATGGCTCCATCCTACAGAATCCTAGGATTTATAGTTTTGTGAGGCACCAGTACTCTTTGCCAGAGGTGGCTAAAGACTTTGTAAAATTACAAGTCCCAGGATTCTATAGGATGGAGCTACAGTGGTGTCAAACTGCATTATTTGTACAGTGTAGCTGCACCCATGGTGTCTTATAAAATGTTCTCATGGAAGTTTTCAGGGAGAGACTAGAACATGGGTGGGAAAATGTATAGACTGCATGGACACCCTCAAGGCCATTTTTAGGCCTCCATAGGCATCCCAGAACATCCTAAACTTGCTGTTGGTGTTGTTGTTGTTAATTATTTTACTTTTAAAAGTTCCCCATGTTCCCTAAGGGAATGGGGGCAAGTTTGTTATGTTTTGGGGTGTGGGTTTGAGATCTTTTAAGACCTTTTATTCAATAGAGGTCTTTTTTTCAAAACAGGATGTAAGACAGGAGTTGACTTCTGTTCTACTTCTTGGTTGAAAAAAAAGTGGTTTCTCAGCTGAAAACCAACTAAGAAAGCCACAAAAATATGGTGGAATCCTCCCATGGCTTCTAGGAATGCATAGTGGGGGCATTTTGAATGGGAAAAAAATCAAAGGAATAAAAAATGGATGTGGTAGCAGATGCAGTCCTCCATGTGAGGCTAATGTGTCTCTCTGAGCACTGGCAGTTGCTTAACTTGGGTTAGAATAGGCACTTGAAGGTCAGGTCAAATCAATTGCCTCTTTGATATATGCCACCAATAAAAATGTCACCATTTTCCTGTGGGAAATATAAAATTGAGTAATACTCTTTCATGAGAAAATTCATTTTAATGTTGATCCTATGAGGAATGGTATCTTGAATAAACATGGTTCAGTCAAGGTTTACCCCTTGCTTTAGACTAGAGATTCCATACTATCCTAAACATCCTAATTTAAAGTGGGAAAGCACCCAGGAGCATAGTTCTCCAGTTTGCAAAAGCTGGTCAGGGAAAGGCAGGCCCGTCCCAAAGTGATAAAAGCAGAGGTGTGATTCAGACAGCCCAAAATCAAATGAAACAAACAGTTATGAGCCCCGTTCAAAATGAAGAAGGAAGCTGCTAGAGAGACTAATCCAAATTCAAGCCAAAGGTCAGTGATACATAAAGCTGAAGAGAATCACAGAAGGTTACCAGCAAGTGTTAGATCTATTGTCTGCAGCATCAAAATGGATTTGGATGAATTATTTTTATAGTTTAGCCCAGCTGGCTTCATTATCAACATTGTTTATTTCAGGCAGAGAAATGTTTTCCTGGGATTTTTGTTCCATGTACTTTAACGGTTGATGTTGAAAGGGTACAGAGTCTCTATCTCATCCAGTTCTGCAGGTTTGACTGGGATAGACCATGCTCTGCCTCATCACAGCAGAGCTGCCAACCTCTTGTAGCTCCATCTGGGAATTACCACCCTGGCACTTTCCTTCTCCTTCTTCACTTGAGGCACTTTCTTTCTCCTTCCCTTCATCTGCAGTAAGGCACATCAATAAAAAGAACTTGCATTGACCATTATAGACAGAAGCATACAGATGAATATAGCACTAGTCTTCATAAAATGATATTTTCTGTTGTCCGACAATATGGCCTCATTCCATCCAATGTAAAACATTAATCTTGTGTTGTGTGGGATTTTTGTTTTGTTTTGTTTTACAGAGAATGTTTTTCAGGAGCAGGAAAGCTGGAGCAAGGGAACAATTGATTTTAAATAATCTTGGCCAATTAATGAAGAGCAAGGAAGTCAAAAAGAGACCCTGGGGCTTTAAGAAGTCTTGAAGAGGATAGACTGAGGGGCATCCATTCAATCTTCTTTTTCTCTCATCAGACTTCAATTAACAACAACAACAATAAAAATCCATGTGTGATGTGTAGAAGGAAATGAATCAATACTGAATCAGTGTTGGCTGGACAATCATATCCCTGTTTATCTGAAAAGCGTGGAAATGTATGACTAGAGCAAATCAATTCCGCTTAACATCCCTTTCCCCTGGAAGACTTTGAGATCCGCTTCAGTATTACAAAAACAGCTATCATACAATTACATTCTTAGGGCAAATATTATGACTTTAGTACTCTGCTAGGGGAAGGGTCGCTATAAAAACTAATTATGAGTGGCAAGCCACTTCCTAGCGAGGAAAAATAATAATACACTTCTTTAAGGAAGAATTTCCTGGCTTAGCATCTGCTTATTGATGCCCAAACACCACAAGAAATATTACTGTCATCATCTGTTAGCAGACAGAACAAGAAATAAGAATGTTAGTGAAAAGGTGATTTAAGCTATACAAAATACATTTATACATTTACATTTAAATGAGGGCATTTAGAATTTATTAAATTAATTTAAAATTGGCACTTACATTTCCATTATGTTACAGGAGTAAAAAGCTTAACAGAATGAAGATGAAAAAACCTTATCCATGATTTTACTCCTTTCCTTTTTCTCTTGTCCTTGTTCTGAGCAGGGGGAAAGGAAACTGCTATATGTGTTTATCAAAATCCTAATTTCCACCCACTCATTCCCACTGAAAGGGGGTGAGTGAGGTTAAAATTGAAAAAAATGCAGGATACAAAAAGTGTTATCTGTACTTTTTATACAAAATGTTTTCTGAAAGATCCCATATTCATATCAACAGTATCCAAGAAGCATAATTCTCAGAAATGTTTTAAAGATAGTACAACAGTAAAATTTACATGATAAAATACTGAAAAGCAACTGTCTTCCATACAAACTGCATGCTCTCCCTCTTCCTTCCCTCCCTGACTTTTCTCTGTATGTTCATCTGTCCTAGGAAATTATAAAACGGGGGGGGGGGGGGGGGTGTGTCAGGGAAGCAAAAGGCATACTCCAACAAAGTCACACAATTGTGCTGAAGATTTTCAGATGACGTCGCACTTATCCAATAATAAAATAATAAAACTGTTATTTATACCCCATTTTTTGTAATCAAACAATAAAAGCGGCTTACAACATTAAAAACATTCTACATACAATACATTTTATTACAATACCCCCCCCACACACACACACACAAGAGAATTAAACAAAATTACATTTCATATGTTGTGTAGACGCTACACCCCGACTATGCCCCTAGGACGGCCCAAAGTGCTGGTCTGCACAGGGCCTGAGAGAGAATTGTAACATTGTTATTCATAACCTGGAGATGGGGGAAAGAGACAATACAAGATGAAAGGAAATGAAAGTATTTGACCTTTACAGTTGTCCTCAGAATGCTATAATCAAAGCTTAGAAAAATTACTTTTTAAAATTATACTGACTGAGGAATTCTAGGATTTGGAATCTAAAAAAGTAATTTGACCAAGGTCTGGCTTAAACAGATGGGCAAAATTTAGGCTTGCTGGATCTACTTGTTACAAGGATCAGTCAATTGCAGCCAGGTACAAAATTCATACACTGTGGACTGCTAAATTCATACACTGCTCAGTTCAGTTTTGGCACTGAAAAGAAATCTCTAGACTCATAATGTGCACAGAGGCTCCCTGTTGTTTTTTAATTCTGAGTCTATGGGTTTATTTTCAGTTTTAGAACTAAACAGAGCTCACAGATCTTTCACATTCCAAATTACCCATGGTTTCTTTATTTCAATACTCTAATTTAAAGGGGGGCATCTTTGTTGCTGTTGCTGCTATTACTAATCAACTGTAAGTCAGAACTCATTGCTGGCTTTCTACAAAGTATTCAGCAGTTTACTGCAGGTCCTGATCTGTCTACTGTAGGTAATATATCAAGTCAGACTAAATTTGGTGTTTGTTCTATTATTACTGTTGTTTGTGCTACTGCAGTGATGACCAACAATGCTGTCAAATGAAAGAATGGCTGCTGCTGCTCCTGTAAGCCATGTCAGGAGTCAGGGGTGACCATCCAACTTAGGAGGCAGTGAACATTGTGCTGCAGGCCCTCTCAAACCTGCAGCCAGACGAGCATGTTCCGTGAACAATTTATGTAAGGATGAGTTTTCCATAATAATCACTGTGTTGTTATGCAAAGTGTCCTGGACAGAGAAGCCAAAAGAATTTTGTTCCTCAAGGCAAATAAGTCTGTTTAGGAGCACTCATTGTGTTACTTTGGCTGAGTTATAACACACTACATGTGTTAGATGATCCTTCTCTGGTATTAAATGCTTTCTGCCAAAAGGATTCACATCACAATGTGATGGTGAGACTAAATAACAAAACATTATTTCAAACCATTAAAAAGAAAAACATTTTCCAGTTCACCAATGTAATGTTTGTGTTTCAAAAATTAAAATAAAAATGTCTGTGTTTGTAAGGAGAAGCTGCTGGAAGAAGATGCACAAGAATAGGTTATGTTTGTCTTTGCTATGACCAAAATATTGTGCCAGTAGCCTCATTATAGTAGGTTCTACAGGAACATAACAAATGCTTTGTAGAGAACATGGAGAGAAAGACTGGGATTCTCAGTACAAACAGAACATTATAAAAGCCTGTATGAATTACTAGTATCATGAGGTTTTGATGGACCCTTGAGCATAGAGTTGTCTGATCTCAGGCTAGGCCCTGAGCCTCCAGTTTTCATGGGTCATCTCCAGATGGTAGATGAAGGTAGTAATTCTACAGTTTTGTGGGCTCAGCTCCAGGCAAGCTATGTGCAAGTTTCCAGCTCAGCTAGTAGAGCAGTAGAACAGTTACAACTTGGAAGATTTGTTGCTGTCACTTGCAAAAACCCCCCCCCCCCCCCCGAAACATGTTGTTGAATTTTAATTTTACGAATAAAAACAAACATACTTTCATGACATAAAATGCCTTACAAACAAAAAACAAGACTACAAGACAATGCACAGTACAACACACAATTAAAATGATTTCTCTCCCCCAACTTTTTAATATTTTTCATTTCTTTTTGACATTCTTTTCTTATATACATAATATAAATTTCTATTTGTATATTATATAGATATGCAAAATAATATATTTTATCCTTTTAGTGTTCACAGTTATTATTTTCGTCCCTCTCTGTTATCAATATTTCATTTAATGACATCTTTCTCTTTTCCCTAATTCTGATATTCTTATATATTTACATTTTTACAAAAGCTACACATAAATATACTTAGCAGGAGAAAATAAACTTCATATATATATATATATATATATACACACACACACACACACACACACACACATCTTATTATGTTAAGCCAAATATTTTTTCTCCCCACTGTTATTTAATATATCTAGGTAACTTTTCATATTTGTTCGTTGTTTTATTTCTTATAAAATATGTCAGTTTGTCTACTTCCATAAAGTCATATAGTTTAATTAACCACTCAGCTATAGTTGGTTCTTCATTGATCTTCCATTTTTTAACAAAGATTATTCTTGCTGCAGTTGTCATATAGAATATCATTTATCCTTATTTTCTTTCTGTCTCTTCATTGGTTATTCCCAGTAGGTATTTGTTGGTGTAACTTGCAAAACTCTTAGAATCATAGAATCATATCATTGGAAGAGACCACAAGGGCAATCCAGTCTAACCCCCTGCCATGCAGGAACACACAATCAAAGCATCCCCAACATATTGCGATCCAGCCTCTGTTTGAAAACCTCCAAAGAAGGAGACTCCACCACACTCTGAGGGAGCGCATTTGAATGTCAAACAGCCTACTATCAGGAAGTTCCTCCTAATGTTAAGTTGGAATCTCTTTTCCTGTACCTTGCATCCATTGTTCTGTGTTCTATTCTCTGGAGCAGCAGAAAACAGGCTTGCTCCATCTTCAGTGTAACACCTCTCTTGAGGCTCTATGTTTTTACTTAGCTTTCTCCTTTGTTCCCAGTCATTGTGGCACCAGAGCTCACTCTGCTCTGCTCTGCATCTACCACCTATTTAGAAGCAAATAGGCTAAATTAATCCCATCTTAGTGGTGTCACTGGGGGGTGTGAGGGGTACAGACTGGATCAGGTGACATCCTAAGGCGGGGTGACACCACTGCTGCGATCACCATTCCTATCAATGTTTGATCCCAGATATGAGAATTCTTTTACTATTTCTGCTTCTTCATTGTCTAGATCAGTAGTTCTCAACCTGTGTGTCTTGACCCCTTTGGGGGTAGAACAACCCTTTCACTGGGGTTGCCCACTGGTCTAGATTGAATTTGTCTAGACTCTCTATGATCATTATTTTTGTTTTCTTTATGTTCAACAGTAAACCTGCCTTTACACTTTCTTCTTTGGCCTTCCTTAGTAGTCGTTCCAGGTCTGGGAGATTTTCTGCTAGTGTTGTGGTGTCTGCATATTTCACACTGTTGATATTTCTTCCTCCTATTTTCACTCCTTCTTCTGTGTCCAAGCCTGCTTTTCTTACAAAATGTTCTGCATATAACTTCAACATATACGGTAATAAGATGCAGCTTTGTCTGACCCCTTTGCCCATTGGGAACCATTTTGTTTCTCCACATTCTGTTCTGACAGTAGCCTCTGGTCCTGAGTATTCCACAGGATGATCAGATGTGTTGGCACCCCCATGTCTTTAAGGGTATTCCATTGCCTTTCATGATCTATACAGTCAAAAGCTTTGCTACAGTCTATAAAGCACATGCTGATTTTATTTTGAAATTCCCTGGTGCACTCCATTAGGCATCATATGTGTGCAATGTGGTCCTTAGTGCCTCTTTCTTTCCTGAACCCTGCTTGGTCCTCTGGAAGTTCTTTCTCCATGTATGGTTGTATTACACTAAGCCGAAAACTGATTTTGGGTGTATGTGCTTTCCCTATGGCCCCAAAACAGATGCTGTACTCGTGGCAACCATGAAGCGAGTGGTCGCATCCACACTACCCCATATGCACATCAAACAGAATAGTTTGGGAGTTGCAAATGACAAACTTTAACACCTCCAAAGTCAGGAAGACAGGCGACTGAGGCAGAATGTTTTGCCAGACAAGCCCGATAAGACTGATTTACAACTTCATTCTCACCCCAGACTTTGCCAGACCAAGCGATCCTTTACAATATAGATTTGATTTGATGTAGGACAAAAACCTTTGCCTTCAGTCTAGTTTGTGCCTATAAAGATCCCAAAATCCTTTGTTAGTGGGCTAGTTGGAAGGCATGGGGACACTCTGTCACTGTGAACTCTGACCAGTCTTGGTATCTCCACTCACCTGTATGGCCATATCCCATGCCATCCCCCTCACAATTGAATCTGGAGTCAAGCCTCTTCTTGTGTAAGTATCGCCATTAGTTCTGCCCCCGACTATTCCAGTTTAACTCCTGATTTCCATAGTCCTGGCATGTATATGTGAGGGAAGGTAGATTGTTGTGTGATTTTCCCCCCTTAATAAAGAAATACTTCATTTAGAGAATTCTGCCTCTACTAAGTTCCTTCATTCCTTTTCTGTCAGTATACAGGGGGCAAACTTTCCCATAAGGGTTGCTTGTAACACAACCTATTAATTAATTGAGCTAATTAAAATTTCCCTAGAGAGATTCATTGCTACAGTTGTAGTCTATGTTACATAATTTTGAGCATAATTTTGCTTGCTATTAGATTAGTGCTATGGTCCTATAGTTGCTGCAGTCTTTTGATTCTGTGGTTGGTACTTAATGCATTATGCTTAACAACGGTCCTTTCCAAACGGGCCTTTTGGTACGTACTGTGTACGTACTAGGGTTGCCCAGTGGCGTCTTTTTCAGATGCCCCCAACCCTAGTACGTACACAGTACGTACAAAATGGTGGTGCCCATTCTACATGGGTGCCGCCATTAGGACGTCATGACCACACCACCTCCAAACGTGATGTCCTGGCGCCGCGGAAGGGCACTTGTGGCGCCCTTTCCGCAGCGCAGGAAGGAGCTCCATTTTGGAGCTTCTTCTGAGTTTTGTGTCGCTGGTGCAACCTTTACATGGCTGCGCCAGTGACACAAAGGAGAAAGGGGCCAAGCACCTCCTTTCCCTGCCACTGTCAGGGTGTCCTTGGGGCTTGAAGCTCCAAGGACACCCCTTTCCAGGCTGTGGGAAGTGGCCTTTTGCTGCTTTCCGCAGCCTGGAAAAGCAGCAGATCGGGGCCTCAGGGCTGCCGCTGTGGCAGCTGAGGCCCCGATCCATCAGGGAAAGGGGCGGTCTGTAACGCGCCAACATCACAGAGGGTCATCCTAAGTCTCAGATTTTGGCTGTGAAACCAGTGGGCCTAGGATGATCTTGAACTGGTAACCCTGTGTTTTCACTGAGGATCTTCCCCCTTCACCATTGTTATAAGTTCCTATTTTCTTGTCTTCTTCCTCTGGGCGCAGTCTATCACACCATCCAGAGGAAAAAAAACAAAAACCAGTGGAAGATCTTCTTTCCTTTTCTCTGTTCTTTTCTCTCATCACTACCCCAGGCCAGTGAGCAGTTAATGACAGCAAGAACAATCATGGCCAGGAAGCTTTGTGGTTTGGCATTGGCAGGTACCCATCAATGCCAGCCTATTGAACCAGAATTCTGTGTCTCCAGGAATGATGATGAAATGTCATGACCCACAAGATATTTTGATGAGGGCACCAGAATGTTTGGAACCTATTGTATATACCTGTGTACCATCAAGCTTCTTCATATGAGCAGCTTTATTTGGGAATCAGCTATTCTAGAGTTGATTAGTGTCAATTAATGGAGCGACTCCTTTGCTTTATCAAAGCTCTCTTAAACAGTTGCAAAACTGCTATGGGAAGTGGGTATAGATGTGTTCATTCTTAATGTCACAGAAAGATGTGTTGGAAGACTACCTTCCAACCAGTCTTGCAGGTGGCTGGTAGTCTTCCAACACACCTTTCTATGACATTCTGTGAAAGTAAGTCACTCACTCTGAATATTTACAGAACCATTTTTTCAACACTTGCCCTGGAACAAAATAATATACATTTTTGTTGGATGCAATGAGTGTACATTCTGTCTTCGTTATCTCTATTTTAGCTCGGTTGTCCTAACCAGTGTTGTTCGAGAGCTTCTATTCCAATAGAAATACCCACACATAATCACATTTCCCCCCAAATTTGTTTGGAATAAATGAATGAATGAATGAGATAAATAAAAAACAAAACTCTGAAAGTCCTTCTTACTATAGGATTCTGGGTCTTAGAAAGGCAATTATATTTGGCACATCCTTTGGGAGAGTAGTGAGCTTATTCTTGGGCCTGGTTTGTGTCTCTGTGTTAAAAAACAAAACAGGAAGCCATGATAGCGCCACACCAGGCAATTCTCTGGCTGGCTTAGTAATAGTGAGTCTGGTCTGATATATGATCTTTAGGGATTTTCCCTTCCAGGCTCCAAACCAGAGGAGTTCATGTCAGGTCTAGGGAGATTATCAAATGCTGAAGAATGAGAGACCCATCCTCCATGGCTGAGGCATCTAAGGTTTCATTTGTATATTCTTTCTCTCTACTTCATTAAAACTGCCAAAATGTCAGTAGCTTCCACATAAAGTTCAGTAAAAATTGCTCTACTGGAATGTAATTAGACAGATTTTGTTCGGGCAATCAGCAGTTCATCTGTATGTGTTCTTTATGATCTCCAAATAACAGTAATTGGAAAAAGTAAAGAATAATCCTGGTTTTGTCCACTGTAAATGAACAATAGGATGGATCGTTATTCTTTTAAATCTAACTGTGTGAAAGCCCAAATTTAAGGATCTACATCTTTTTGTTTTATGCTTTCAAAATCAGTAGAATCCTAGTACTACAATCCTAGGCAATCCTGTTATTCAGCTCTTTGTCCCTTTGAGCTCTGTAGGGATTACTTCCGACTCTGTGAAGCTTACTTTACATTATGTGAACACTGAATTGAAGACCAAATGTATAACCGAAGTGGACACAAAGGGTTTAAGGGATATGAGTGGAGACATTATTTTAATGAGATATGATTAACAATAATGCCTGAGTGTGTTAAAAAACAACAACAGATAGGTAGAATTTTCATCAAGGGTGCCATACGTTGTGGGGAAGAGAGAGAGAGAGAGAGGTGCTTAAACCTTTCCTCTCCAGCTGTGATCTCAGTGTTCACTTCTAGGGGCTTTCATGTTATTCTCCCAGAATTTGATCCTGTGCTGTTTGCAGGGTTGCCAAGATTTTAAAAAAAAATGGAGAGGGCTTGTGTACCTCTAATAGTTGTATAGAAGAGATAGTTTCAGCAGGTGACAAGCAACATGCTGAAATTCGCCCTTTTTATACAACTATAAAAGGTACAGGAGCCCCTCCAGTTTTCAGTCCGGCAACCCTAGTATTTCAAGGCATTCTAAGGAAAAGTAATGACTTCTCATGAAGGACATTATTCTCCCTTAACCCTCCCATGCCCAAGGATCAAAAGCATTCTGGGGAACAGGAGAATGAACTCCTAGGAATGGCTATCAGAATCAAGTGTGCTGCTGCTGCCACCATAAAAGTATCACAAAATAAGGAAATGAGTAGAAAACTTCAGCAACTTTAAACAAACAGGAAATGAAGCAAACATGCTTTTTGTAAATGAATGATGAAAAGCAATAGAACAAAATAAAAATTGTAAAAATCATGCACAGCCTTATACACCTTTTCTTCATCTTACAATATATACGTGTATTGTGAGTTGTAATATTCTGGCTTGCAGCACTGACATATCAGTGTCCTAGACACTGTTAATAGCTCTTTCTCTATTTTTCCCCATGTTTTCATAGGTGATTTGAATCTTCCAAGCACCACAACTGTTCGGCACCTGCTCCTCAAATTCAGTGCCATTCAACTGCTGTCTCAAAAGCCGATTGTCTGATAGCATTAGCCTCTGAAAGACAATCTTGTTTGTCCTAGTGTTAAAAGCATTTTAATGGTGTTAGGACACTTGATGACAAGAAAGAAATGGTAAATGGTCCTCTTCTTTCTTTCCATCTTTTTGAGAACAGACGTAGAACAGTTGCTTGTGTCATGCTTCATGAGCTTCTTTCTCCTAAACAAAACTGAAGTCTTGATGTTTTCTGTACTGCTGCATGCTGACCAAGAACTTGCTTTGCAAGCTAGTCTGTTAAAGCAGAGGTAGTGATTGGCAGCTATGAAGGAACAAACCCTTCTCCATAGTGTCCCCCTACTTCCTTCTATGCTATGCCCTCCCTAGGGAGATCCACCTGGTGCCTTCATTATATTCACGTAAACCTCAGGCTGAAACCTTTCTCTTTTGGCAGGCATTTCATCTTTAAGTTAGGGGTTTTTCTTCTGAGGAGGAGTGATCAGTTTTGCCACTAACTTTTAAATATCTTAATAGTTTTTACATTTTATATTGGTTGCAGTTATTATTTTATTGTCTGCTTTGGATGTTTACAAATCTTGAGAAAATTTGCCAGTTGGACAGTTTAATGCATGCATTTATGTGTACACATATGCTGTGTGTGTGTGTGTGTGTACCTTCAAGTCATTTGCAAGGTTTTTCTTGGCCAGATTTGTTCAGAATGGGTTTGCTTTTGCCTTCTTCTGTGGCTGGGTGTGTATGACTTGCCCAAGATCACTCGGTGGGTTTCCAAATCCAAACAGGAATTTGAATCTTGATCTCCAGAGTCATAGTCCAGCACACAAACCACTACACCATGCTGGCTTGTGTGCCTAAGTACACACATAAAAATGTGTATGAATAAATCCAGATGGGTACTTTACCACACTGTTTGGAATTTTCTATCTGGAGAATTTTGCAGGTCATTTTCTGAGATCAAAATGATATATATCTGATCTCCACCTGCCCATTATTAAGCATGATTTTTCTGAGTTTTCCAACCCTTCCAAAACCAAAAAGTAGAAAGATGGGATGTTTCAGTGCTGTTATGATGTTTTTCTTTTGAGTGCTAAGTATCAATGGGTGGGTCCTATTGTCATGTGTGGTGACAACCTGGCTGTGAGTATCTCCTTCTTTCTCGACCCTTCTCTTTCTCTGCTACTACAGACTTCCATTCAAATTACTGTGTCTTATCCCCTTCTAGCTGCTGCACAATAGCTTTCAGCAAGACTTCCATGCCTCAGTGTTTTCTGGCTAGTTCTTAGTACCACGTCTCTCAGTCCACACAGCTAAAGATCTCTTAAAAGAGATCCATGTTTCTTTTTCTTGGTTCTTTTTTCAGTGATGGTTGTTTTTATGGGTGGTGATGAAGGACAGCATGGAAAGTTGTGATATGTCACTGTGGCAACATGGTAATTTACTGTTTCTCTTCAAGGATGACTGGAATTAACCATAGTACTGCACAACAACAAGTTTTCAAGTTAATTTTGCAAATGCCTCAATGTAGGCATTCATATTTATTCCTCTCTTTTCTATTCCTCCCTCCCTTTTCATGCCTTTTACCCATAACCACCCTTGCCTCTCCTCTGACTCTAGAGCTAGTAATGTGAAGGGGATTGGCAAGACTGGGACACTGGGAAGAGAGGAGGTGAAACTGGATCCAGGGACTGTAGGCTATCAGAATGGAACAGAAAGAGCAAGGAATTCAATCTCCCATATTTGGAAACCAGAAGTGAAATAAAGCAGGAAACATTGTCTTGTGAAAACACAATGAACCATAATAGAAATAGGCCTTCTGGAGAGCGAGCCACTGTGACATAGCTGTGTGAAAAAAAGATTGGGTACCACTTCATCCTTTTTGAAGATGTTACTTCTTGTGTCATGTGTGGGTTGCTTCCTGCCCTGCTTCACTTTTCCAGAGATGGAAGTTGAAAAAATGACTGGTTTAATAAAAATACTGTGTGTGTGTGTGCGCGCGCACGCGCACGCATGCGTGCATGCACCTTCAAAATGGCTGTTTACTTATGTTGACCTCATGAATTTCACACAGTTTTCTTAGGCCACTAATACTCCAAGATGGTTTTGCCAATTCCTTCCTCTGAAGTATAGCTTACAATACCTGGTATACATTGGTGGTCTCCCATCCAAGTACTAATCAGGGCTGACCATGTTTAGGTTCCAAGATAAGATGGGATATGGTGTCTTTTGATTATTTACACTCTTAGTGAAAATTATATTCTGAATTTATTTTTGCTCTGGTTGCCCAAAGGCTAAAGCACATGCTTCCAACAAATGGAATGGTATTAGTATTACTAATGTTGAATAACACCTGAAAGAGCATTGAGCAGCACACACTGATTTTGTCTCTGTGGAGAATGGAATCCATAGTTACATCCTATTTTCTAAGTGCCATCTGTTTTGCTAGTTACTAAAGGAGAGAAAGGGAAAATGTCCAAAAGACAGTAAGTTTTCCATTAAAGAACTAAATAGGAGTCCATTTCAGAATATTTAATTCATTTGGAAATGCACACAGACATGGAAACTTTGAATGATTTACTTGCATTAGTCTTGTTGCTGAAAGCAGTGTGATGGGTTTATATTCTGGTTCCAATGATTTTTGTTAAAGCTAAGAGAACATCACTAAGGGGTTTGGCAGACAGCCCCTAAGGGGCAGCTCCATGATGCCCCTGGAAGCACTGTATTGGGGCCACAGCAACTGCAGTCTGTGCCCCCGATCTGGCCTCTTCATGGCACAAAAAGAAGCCACAAAAAGCAGCTCTTTTTTGCACTGTGGGAAGGAAGCCCTGGCCACTGCAGCTGTGGCTTTTCTCTGCTTCTTTGGTGCAGCGCTGTGTGGTTGCTTGGTGGCGTCATACTGGTGTGGGGGCAGAGTAGGAGCAGCCAGCATGCAGATACCACACACCTCCTCTGCCCCATGACGGTTCTTTATGCCAGTCTGTACAACCCCTAAGTTAACATATTATGTTTATAAAGCTCATTTCATTTTTCCTGATATGGGCTGAGACCAGGCTGGGAACATGTGCTACCACATAGCTCTATGCCCAGAAGGTTACCATCGCATCCTTCTCCCATTCCTGGCTAAAAATGCTTCTTTTCCATCATGAGGAGCTGTTCTGATTGGGGACATGATAGTAACGATCTGGGCATGGAGCTGTGCAGTAGCCTGGTCTCAGTCCATGCCCAGATCAAGAAAAAGGCAATGCGATAATCTCCAAATGCATGGGATGGAGAAAAGAGAAAGATTTTCAGTGGGGTCAATATGAAACTGCGTAAGAAATAGTAAGAAAATACATAGAAAGATGAAATTGTAACAAGAAGGAAATTAACTAAGACAATAAAGGTTTTGGTGAACATAGCAAGCAGGTTTCTGACAGTAAGCAGGAAGGTTTTGTGTTTGATTAGGTCTGTTAGGTCTAAAAGGAATGTATGTTATATATGTATAGTCAATGTCTTTTGTTTTGTGTGTATTGTATTTTATATAATAAATTCAATAAAAAAATATGAAACTGAGTTTTCAAAAATTCATGTATGCGTTACATTCGCTCTCAAGTCAAAATAGGAAAATGACAAGGGAGTGGCCTTTTTCAGCTTCATTCTCAGCTAGTTATCATCTTGGCAGATTTCTCACTTCTAAATTTCATCTGCAAAGTCTTCCCCCCTCCCTGCCCACATTAATCTCAGTGATTTGACTTTTAAGTTTTAATGGACAAAATCTTGCACATTCATAGTTGTACAGTTTCTCACAGAGTCCAAGGAACATTGAATTTCTCATTATCCAACTTCTCATTATAAGTGAGACTCTGATGTTGCTCCTCTGAGAACTGGGCCCAGCAAACTTCCATATGTTTGCCACAGCCAGTGTGATGTGAACTTTTTAAAATGTCTTTCCACCAAGTGAACAGCTCTCTAATAAACCAGCTCTTTTCCATGATTAGGTGAGATTTCTGCTCTCATCTTTGCTCTTACCTTTACTTTTACCTTCAATGGCACATCTGGTTGAGGAGAATAGAAATGATGAGGGTTCAGGTGGTTCCTTTTAATTTCCTTTTCATATCTTGTAACTTGCAGAAGGAAGCAGACAAGGACAACCCACTTTTCTTGTCATTGATCCTCTGCAGTGGAATCTCATACAATATATTTTTTCATTGTGAGTGCTTTAATAGCAGGTAGCAATTCCCTCCTTAAAATAAAAGATTGTCAACTGACTTCACTGGCTCACCTTTAGTGCAGGGAAAATGCAACAAAAGGAGCACTTAGCTATTAGAGGAAACATGAAGAATTATTTACAATACTAAAAAATAATTAGTCATGGGCAAAATTTGCCTTTGAAAAGCAAACATGCTGTGGAATAAGCTCTTGAGATGCAGATCTTTCACACTTCTTTCTTTCTTGCTTCCCATATTCTTGGTTTTGTTGGGTTCAGACCAGTGGTGAGAGCCCCTGGGATAGCAAAGCCCACTCTAGCAACTGAGAGAACTCCAGCTGAACATCTTATTCTAGCAAGTTCAGAAGCTCAAACAAGGTCTTTTATACACCTTAGCCAAGACTACACCTCTCAGATGCACCCCTTCCTATAAAATGACTTGAGCCCTAATACTTCCTTGTGTCACTAAGGGTCCATGCTGAGCATGCAGCTGATATGGACACATTAGCTTCAGGGCTCAAGGGGCTCTTAGAAGCAGGTGTATTGTTCCAGTGCTGGAGCTAGGCTCTGGGGTTGTCAGTGCTGATTTGAGGTCAGGGGTCTCAGCATCTCCACTTGTGCTTGGACCTGGTAACTGCTGGGCTCTGCGGTCATGAGAGATTTGAGGAGCTAGAACAGATGCATGATATTTGCCCTAAATCCAAATGTTAGCCCCAGTTTACATGGATCAATGTGATTTATAGAAATGTTGACTTATTGAGTTTTCATGGAGTCAACTGGTCTATTTTAGTTGAGATTAATACAAACTGGATTTAGGCTTCTAACAGCTTCTATTTGCACAGGGGTGTGGGTTAATATGTATTTTATCTTATATTATATTATAAGACAATGAGCCCTCTGTATCTGCAAACTCGGTATCAGCTGGTGTAACTCACTTTGAATTGAAAACGCATCTTTAAAAAATTACCTGTGATGGACTGCAGCCAGGGAAAGAAATGGTCCTAGGGTAGAAGCAGAGAGTACAGTGGCAAGATCCAGACACCATGTACAATTCTTCCTGTTTCAACCACATTCAGCAGATGGAGCACTCCCAGAAAGAAGCAAGAAACAGAAAGCAGGATGACTGTATGCCTCCTACCAAAGAGCTGCCACCACAGTGGAGAGCAGTCCAACTCATTGAATAACAAGACCAGACACAGAGAACTGGGTTATAAAATAGACAACTTTATTAAATCATCCTATTTAACTTCATTTCTTCGAGAACAGCAAACCCAGGGTGGAGAACCTTGTGTAGGAACAGCTGGCAGATGGTCTGCTCCAAGACCAATTCCCCAGCTTCCAGAGGGCAAAAACACCTGAGCCCCAAGGGCAATCCAGAAGTGGGTTGCTCCCCAGCTAGCCCGCATCCAGCAGGACAACCCAAGATTCCCCACTTAACTTGCAAGACTTAAGCGAGGGTTTAAATTTCAGGCCAGCCCCAAGGCAAATCTCTATTCCTTCATGTTTAATCACCAGACATAAACCTCAGTTCCAGAGACCTACCTTCACCCTTTAGGAGGGTGCCGAGGTGTTCACCGAAACCTCTATCTCTCCTCGCCTATGCCATGAAACCTATTTAAGACCACAGCCTACACCAATTTTCCAAGTCCCCATCCAACAGTGTAGGGTAGGCAAAAAAAAACCTTGGAAAAACAAGGGCAAAAATTCCTACCCGGCCTCGAAACGACCAGAATGAATTTCACATTGTTGTTGAGTCAAGAGGGTGGGCCAACGATTAAGGCAAATGACAGGGAGATTAGGCGGGCGAGCCTCAAACAGGCTAAGCTCCACCCACTCTCTGTTTTTTTACATATTTTTATTCACATACATTACAATCCTACATATATATCTATAAATTATTTAAAAATAAGCTTGTTTATGTAATTAACTCATCCATTCAATACATATTCAAAACTGTTCAAACTTGCACTTCCAAAGTTGTCAAATTAGAACCAATAATTAAGAAAAAATATATAATTATTTACTAACTCTTAATGACTCTCTTATTTATAATCCATAGGTGACTAATGTATTAAATCTTTCATTTCAACTAGAATTGTGATTTCATTAGATCTGGAAAACAACTCCCAAAATAAATATACTTCCCCTAGTGGTTTCTAATCCTATTCCTATTTATATATTTGAATATTTATATCCACAACAAGATATAGATACAATTAATTAAATGTTTTTCATCTCTTCTGTCCCTACCAATTCACCATCAACTTAATCTGTCAGAGTTACCCATTTATTTTCTGGGTTTTCAATTTGGAGATATTTAATCCATGGTTGCCATTTTTCATAAAATTTTTGTAAAGACTGGTGTCTTGTTAAATAAGCCATTTTATCCGTTTTTTTAAAAAAAAGAATATTTTCAATTTCCATTCTTCAATCGATGGTGTTCCTTTTACTTTTCAGTATCTTGCCAGAGTCATTCTTGCCGCTATTATTGTTAGAAATATTATTTTACCTTTTGTGATTTCTAATTTCTGATTATCTAGGATACTCAAAAGGTACAACTTTGGGTCTGCATGATTGTTGAAATTGAACATTTTTTTTCATTTCTTTATGTATTTTTTCCAATATTTATTAACTACCTCACATTTCCACCATACATGTATATACGTTCCCAATTCTGAATGACTCTTCCAACATATCCCATTTGTTCCTTTAAACATTTTTGATAATTTATAGGGTGTTAGGTACCATCTGTATATTGTTTTATTGACATTTTCCTTTATAACTATATTTTTTGTATATTAATTCTCTTTTTCCATAACTTCTCCCATTGCTCAAATTCAATTGTTTGTTGTAAGTCTACCACCCATTTGATCATAAATTCTTTCACCGGCTCATCTTGCAATTCCCACTTTAGAATTATATTATAAAATTTTGAATTTTTTTTAGTATTATCTCCCCAAATTATGTTTTCAAATTCTTGATCGCTGGGTCCAATACCTGTCAATTTGTTGTCCATATTAAATCTCTCTCTTAGCTGTCTATAAGAGAACCAATTACAATTCCATCCTTCATTTAGAAGCTGTTCTTGTGTTTTCAAAATAACAGTTTTCTCCATAATATTTATTATATCCTTGTAGCAAATCCAATTTCTTTTACCAAATTCTTCTCTTCTAATTAATGCTTCGGCGGGTGAAGTCCATGTTGGGATATTTGGGCACCATTTTACTTTGTATCTCGTCCAGGGCTTTACAAATAAAATGGTTATTAAACTCTTTATCCACCTTCAATTTATCATAAAACAAATATCTGTGGAATCCAAATTTTAGGTCGTTTTCTTCTAGAACGAATAGTCTCTTATTTTCTAATTTAAACCAACCTATGAGCCAATCTAAAACACATGCATGATAATACCACTTTAAATTTGGTAACGCCAATCCACCTCTTTCTATTTTATCTTGTAAAATCTTTGCTTTTATCCTTGCTTTTTTATTTTGCCAAACAAATTTCAAAATGTCCTTATTCCATTTTTCAAAAGGGGTATCATTAACAATAATTGGTAAATTTTGAAATAAAAACATCATTTTTGCTAAAATCACCATTTTAATAGTGGATATCCTTCCAATCCATGAAAGATATAATTTTCCCCATCTTTTTAGGTCAGCTTTGATTTCATTCCATAGTTTATCATAATTATTGTGAAACAGTTCCGTATTTTTTATCGTCAGTGTAATGCCCAAGTATTTTACCACTTCCTTCTTCTGAAAACCCATCTTTTTTTCCAATTCTTCAACTTCTTTTTCAGGTAAATTCATTATTAGCATCATAGTTTTGTTTTTATTAATTTTTTTATCCTGTTATATTTTCATAATCTTTAAGAATACACATCAATTGATCAATACCTTCATTTGGATTTGCTATTGTCAAAACTAAATTATCGGCATAAACCCTCAGTTTAAATTCCTCTTTTTTAATTTTGATACCTTCAATTTGATTATTTTCTCTAATAATATTCAAAAGAACTTCTAAGGATAGGATAAACAATTATGGGGATAAAGGACAGCCTTGTCTAACACCACAAGGGTGAAAAATCCTACCCGGCCTCGAAGCAACCAGAATGAATTTCACACTGTTGTTGAGGCGGGAGGGTGGGCCAGCGATTAAGGCAAGTGATGGGAGATTGGGCGGGCGAGCCTCAAACAGGCTAAGCTCCGCCCACTTCCTGTTAACGGTCGCAGAAGCGTGCCGTTTTTATTTAAATCTCTAGTCTCTCCAATGAGAAGCCAGCAAAGCCTTCTCCCAGGACCAATAGGTTGAGAAAAGTATTGGGGTTTTTTCCCGCATTCTCCAAACTCCAGCCACTACCTCGAGCCATCAGTCCCAGGCTGAAGCTGGCAGGGGAGAGGCAGGTGGCAAGGCAAAAGCCACTGGTGTACCAAGCTTCCTTCTGCAGCGAGTGAAGGTTCTAGGTGACAGAGATGCTTTCAATATGAAGTCGAAGGCTTTCATGGCCGGCATCTATAGTTTTTTGTGGGGTTTTTGTGGGGTTTTTGTGGGGGTTTTGGGCTATGTGGCCATGTTCTAGAAGAGTTTATTCCTGACGTTTCACCAGCATTTGTGGCTGGCATCTTCAGAGAATGCTTGCCTGGAAGAGAGTGGGTATATACAGTGGACCCTTGTTATACGCTGGAGTTTGGTTCCAAGATCCCCTGTGTATAACAAAATCTGTGTATATTCAAGTCCCATTAAATATAATGACATAGCAAAATGGTGTCCCTTATAAAAAATGGAAAATCAAGGTTTGATATTTGAAATGTATACTTTTTTGAACATTTTCAACCCGTGTATGCTTGAATCCGTGTATAAAAAATCCATGTATAAGAAGGGCCAACTGTATATACTGTGTGATCCTGGTTAAGGAGGAGTGATTCCCATGTTAATCTGTGTATTGTGCTGTTGCTGATGGCCAGGCCTCAGGGGAGGAGGATGTGCAAAAGAGGGTTAGTGTCTGCTAATTGGTGATCATTGTCTGCTGGGAAAGCCCCAGACCCTGAGTGGTTTTTCATTTGCATTTGCTGAATCCTGGTTTTGGTGTTCTTCAGGACTGGTAGCTAAACTTTATTTACTTTCATAGAATCATAGAATCATAGTTTCTTCTTTCCTGCTGAAGTTGGCCAATTATTTGTGGATTTCAGTGGCTTCCCTGTGCATTCTGACCTGATAGTTGTTGGCATGGTCCAGAAATTCAGTGTTTTCAAACAGCATTTTGTGCCCAGGATGGTTTATAATTTGTTCTGATACTGCTGATTTTCTGGCTGACCCTGTCTGGGAAGCAGTGGTGCCCCCCCCCCCAAGCATACCACCTGTTGTGGTCCACACATCCCACACCTATCAGTGATGCCCCTGGTAATAGAGAATAACATGTTCTCAACCAGCAGGACAACCTAGAGTACCCAGTTAAGGGTTACCCTGTGGAAGCCTACCAATTTATTTCTGGAAACTTTCGTAAAACGCAGTTTCATCGATAAAGAAAATTGCCTCTATTACTAGATCTATAACTCTCATGATGGGCCAAGTGTGATGTGTGAGCATCTGAGGCTATCTTATTGATGTATCTTATTAATGTATTCACCAAGTGAGAAGAAAATGGACAAATCCCTAAACTTATTCTGCAAAAACATCATGCCATAACCTACCATGTGGTAGCTGAATATGTCCCAATTTCTCGCTTTTGATAATGATCTGGAGCCACTGTTCTGCTGCGTGGGAAGTACACTAAGCAAATACCTTTCTGTAAACATTGTGTCACTCTTTGGAATAAAAGTTTCTAATCTTTCACCAGTATTTGGAATTCTGGCATACATTACTCCTAACCAATACAGCCTTTTGGTTTGTATCCAACTGTGGGAAGAGTCATATTTTGGCTTCTGAGCCAGACATGGAAAACAGCTTGGCATGAACCATTCTCAAAACCAGATATTCCTCTTCCATAAAAAAAAATTTTTTCTGAGCATTTTGCCTTGGTCAGATTTCTGCTATGCTGCACTTTGTTACTCCTCCTCCAACTCTTGTCTGTCTGTGAGATTAGTTCCACTAATTTCTGAAAGCTCCCAGTGTCACAGCAGAATGGATCTTTCATGAATTTAACATCCAGACCCAAATATTCAAAGCCTCTTACGAAAATGTTCCAGAAATATTTTTTGCCAAACAGTATCATGTTTTCTGACAAAATCATGCAGAGTTTTTGTATAATACTGCAAATATGGGCCTTGAGTTTAGCTCTGCTTTTCCACATACCAACTAAACCATTTTGTCTGAAGCTTAAAATATGGTCATATAACACAAAAAGTTACATGTTTTCCTTGTTTTTTATTCCTCTTTCTCTCCAGTTTCATATTCAGTTGAGGTTTTCTCTCTTCTTTTGCTATTATTTCCTAGAGAGGCATGCCAAAGCTGGCCATGCTGTGTTGCTTACTTACCTCACATTTATCTGAAATGAAATAAAAATGTAAGGATCGTTTTTTAAAGTGTGTGTGTGTGTGTGTGTGAAATTAAGTTCTTTTCAGATTTTTATTGTCCTCCAACAGATGCACTTTAGCTGAGTTGAACAAAAGTTGGGCAAATAACTAGACTGCTAGGAGCTATTGAATATTGGGAATCAACAACTTGCACTGCATCAAGCATCTAGATTATTAAATATTGTGTTAAGCAAGTCATTGATGCCTATTAATTTGTATATACCCCATTTTCTTCCTCTCCAATACAGTGATTTCAGTTTTCACAGTAGAGATGACAGACAACATGATGTGTTACATTAGGGACAGGCAACTGCAGGTCCAGGAACCATTTTCACCTTCTCTCTGCACTGGTCAGGATACTCTGGGGGCAGCCTGGAGTATCCTGGCCCAACAGCCCCAACGTGCACCCAGCCATGTGATCAAGTCAGGCGGTGGTGCTGTCATTGGGCAGCCCAGTGGGATGCCAGTGCAGACAACTATTATGATGCAGGAATAGGGTTCCTCAGAATGAGCAGCCGGTCTCTGCCACTGACACACCAAGCAGCACAATAGGACACATTTCAAACAGCTGCCCAGCATCAGAACAGAGGGCTCTGGAGCTTCTGGAAAGATCCAGAGCAAACAAGGACTTATTTTAATGCATTTTAAGAGGTGAGTGCCCTGTAGTTCCTGGATTTCATTCTGTCTTTTTGTGCCAGATACACATATAACATACAATCCTCTTTCCGAAGAAAGCTTCTCCTGGCCCGAAACAGGCCTGGGAGAGACCCCAAAATATTTAACTAGTACATCATCATGGATCCCACAGGGTGGGATTTATTTTCCTAGCATGTAGCATGGGGGTGGCTGTGGGCCTGGAGAGGCTCGCAGCTGCATTGGGGGCCTTGGAAAGTTGCTGTTCTCTTTATAGTTTGATAAAAACAGCTTATTCCTACTGGTTCTTTTCTTAAAAACACCAAATCCACTTTTCTTAGGACAACTGGAAAGTCACCAAATACGTGCAAGCTTTCAAGATCTCCAAAGCAATTCATTGGGCTAAATAGCATTTAAAACAAAGAGGCTGATGTTTTGGAGGCTGATGTTGAAGCCTTGAAGTTTTACATTTAGTCACAAAATGGAATTTTGGGCCTGAACAGACAGGCCAAAATAAAGCTGCTTTGGGTCACTTTGGAGATATGTTGTTTAAATGACATACACATCTTAAGAGGCCAGAAGCTATGCCAAAGCTGTGCTCCAGTCCTTAGGACTGGAGTGTGCCTTTGGCACGGCTTCTGGCCTCTTAGGACACATGCATCATTTAAACAGCATACCTCCAAAGTGACCCGAAGCAGCTTTATTTTGGCTTGTCTGTTCGGGCCCATGGTTAGAGATTGGAGACATTCAAAACAGGCTCTGCCAAGTACAATGATGGTTAATCCCAATACTTCTCTTTGCTACCTCTAGAAGTTGCTTTTCCACTGACCACATCAGGGCTGACTGACATTTAATTGGAATGAACATTTTGGTTTTGTGAAAGACAACATTTCTCATTAGGAAAGAACTCACAAAAGGAGAGGGGGCAAGATCAGTATCCTTGAGAACCTTTCTACTTACCATGGGCAGAGTTCTTGAAATATGAATAATTCATGAAATTATGCAAAGGTGGAGCTTTTTGAGAATAAATGGAATGCCCCATGAAATATTTACTATATTGGAGGTGGTGGTTTTGTCATCATGAATTAATTAGAAATATCTCATGGATTTAGCTGGAACTAAGTTTTTCTCCCTGTGGTTAATTTAACTTTTGGCTCTTTGGGCTTATCTTTCCTTGTCTCTCTGGCCCACTTAACTTAAAACAACAACAACAATATTTTACTCTCACCATCGTTTCATTTTTTTTATTTTGGTCCTCAGCTTAGTGCCCCAGCACATGAAAATGAAGCTTTCCCATCACATCTATTTATCATTCCCATTGCCAGAATTAAGATTAATTAGGGTTGTCAGCACCCAAGTGAACTCACAAATGTCAATTTCCCCTTTTCACTTTTCCCCTGTCAAAATAAATTGTATAAGTATCACTTAATACTAAGTTCTTGTTCCCTTAATAATAGGCTAAATGCTGAAACCAAAGGACTACTAAATGGAACTTGGGGAAAGTGTGTGCAACTTGAGAGGGATAAATATTACTTGGAGAACATTAGCAGGCTGTTTCTATGAACTGAAAAACCACTAGAGGGATCTGAGGGTTTGGTTTATCTATAAGTGGCTTGATCTCAAAGCCATACTGGAGGAATATTACCCTTGAATTAACTATAATGGTACATAAGAGATAGTTAACTTCCAAATGTTCTTCCACCTGCCACTGTGTGGAATTTCTACCTATTGCCCATACAGGGGATCATTACGAGATTATCAGAGCTAATAGTCATCATAGATATATATTCCTATTGAGACCAAAGTTATGATCACTCTCCTTATTAGATGCTGGAGAGCAAAAGCACATAGTTGCTACATGTGTGCTTTTGGTTGCATGTCATGCCTGTGAAAGTCTCATAGGCAATGCCTTATGGGAGATTATCACACCCAGTAATCCTGGTGAGAGAGATGTGGGATCTAAAAGACAAAAACAGATGTTATCTCATTTATCTGTGTCTGGGCTATAGGCAGTCTGTATCCACTCTGGCAGCCCTCCTGCAACCCGGATATCTCCTAAGGCTTTTTCAAGAATGGGAAAATCTTGTTCTTGAAAAAGTTGCTGGAGAAGTCCAGGTTGCTGCTCGAGTGGGTATGGGCTGCTTGAAGCCCAGATGCAGGTAAATGTGTTAACATTCATGTTCATCTTTCAGATCCCACGTCTCTCCTGCCGGGGCTCCTAGGTGTGATAATCACCAAAGACAACTGTGTGATAGGAATGAGAGGAAACTTCAGCATTATTTCTTCAAAACCTGTTAAGGATACTTAAGCCCCTAGAGAAATCTCACCTTCAGCATGAAAGAAAAATGCCAAGCTTTTTTGTTTCCTATTCCTAATTTGTACAAATTCTTTGCACACAGAGAGCAAACATCAAAAGCCAGGCTTATTACTAACAAAAATGCCAACGGCCTATTCAACATTTCTACTGGTCAATTGTTTTACTTAACCATATTTACTAATCCTGTCTTTGACAGCCCAGGTCAATTAAATCAGGATATAGAGACTCTCTATACCCTTTGGATATATATTTAACCATTCAGTTCTTTCTACTAGAGCTTGGAAAAGTTATCACTGGCCATGCAGACTTGGTTTTGTCCAAAAAAGTAAGTTGTGGTGTCCATGTCTTTGTTGCTACTTAAGAGCATTTTGACAATCTTAGTTTTAATCCAGTGTCTGCATGGATTACATATATGGATTACAAACTAAAATGTAGGAAAGGGAGGGGGTTGTGTGCAAATGTTTCCCATACATTTCTTCTATTATCAGCTCTACTTTCCCACAGTCAGTGTTCCAACCCACACACTGAGCTGCTCACACACCCTGTCTCATAATTCCCCAGTCAGCTCTGAAGTCTGTGGTGGAGCAGCGGCACCAGTTGTGGTAACATTGGCAAGCCATGTCTTTCAGTTTGTTGAAAACAAGCAGAGCTTCCCTCCCATTTCAGTCTGAACATGAATAATAATAATATTAATAATCATAGAGTGATTTCAGATGTCATGGAGGATATAAGGCTATCAGGGTAACAAGCTTCTGTATATCAGTTGCTGAGGAGCATGTTATCATAAGCATGCCCTGCTGTAGGCTTTCTAAAGTGTCTGAGTTGCCACTGTGGGAACAGAATACTGCAACAGATGCAGCTTTAGTTTGGTGTATTATAGCTCTATCATAGCTCTTCTTATTTGTTCAGTGCATTCTAACATCTGGGTGTAATTGCTACAACAATCCTGTAAAGCAAGTATGTGTTATCTCCACATTACAGGTGGAACACTTGAGGCTGAGAGAGAATGTTTGGATTTCACCTGATGCCACTTGATCCTTCATGGTTGCCAACTCTTATTTCTTTACCTTGAAACAGGGGACCTTTGGTTCGTCAGTTGTTTTGGACTCCAGATACCAAAATCTCATACCATTACCTCTGCCAGTGTTAATGTATATTTGTATTTGGATTTAAAATGTCTAGATGTGACAATGGTTTGCTAAAGTAAAATTGATTCCTGTTGAAGGCCAGGAAGTCTAGGCCTGTAACGGAGAGCACTCCCGGTTGTCCAATCAGAAGGCAGCTGAGGGCCAGCCAATAGCCTGTGGGCTGGAATTTTTGAAGATTGGGGAGTCAGTTGGAACCGGGACAGTTTAGAACGGGAGTTAGGGTTTAGAATCTTGGGGAGAGAGGACTGAGGTCCAGGAGTTCCTGAGGGAATGTGTTAGTTAGGGGCTGGAATCCTGAGAGGGAGGGTTCCAGGGCTCGAGAAGGACGGTTAGGGGTAGAGTCCGAGTGAGAAAAGGGCTCCCTACCATTTCACTGCCAGACCTTTAGAAAAGGGAGAGGCTGGAGTGTGATATCCTGTGGGATATGATTAGCATTGGTGGCTGAGTTAAGAGAAGGACTTGTCTAAATAGAGTCGGAAAAGTCCCTATGTAATTGAGAAATACTTAGGAAAAGTGAAGTGACTATAGCGAGTCAATGAATATAAATGTAACTAAGTAACCTGTGCCTGAACTAGCAATTACATAATATCATTCAGTTCAAGAAAGAGATGTTCAACCATTCTGTTTAATAAAGTTTATATTTTGGTTTACATAAAAGCTTGTCAGTCATACATATCAGCTCCACGCTACTATATTAAATAAGGTGAACCTGCCAAAGGGAAGGGGGTTCATATTACAGAATTGGGTGGCAGCAGTGGGATAACAGAAGTCCCAGGTGCTTGCCATAAAAAAAAGAAGGCTTGTGGTTTGGACATCCGGTACATAAATGGTGGCAGCGTAATTAGGTGGCAGCGGTGGGATAAGTAAAGCCCAAGCGCCTGCCATCTTTAAGAGGGGGTCCGTTACAGTTGCCAACTCTTATTTCTTTACCTAGAAACAGGGGACCTTTGGTTCGTCAGTTGTTTTGGACTCCAGATACCAAAATCTCATACCATTACCTCTGCCAGTGTTAATGTATATTTGGATTTGGATTTAAAATGTCTAGATGTGACAATGGTTTGCTAAAATAAAATTGATTCCTGTTGAAGTCCAGGAAGTCTAGGCCTGAAAACAAAGTGTTCAAGGACAAATGATGGAGACAAAATGTAAACAAGGCATGGTGTTGATTGTGCTATGATTGTGCTTATGTTGCATGGCAACTGGTGGGAAAGGGGCTGCCCTACGTGATCACACCTTGGGAAAGACTGATCTTATGTTCAAGTTTTTTTTGGTGAGCATGAACTCTGAAAGAGAAAGATGTTATATAGTTGTAGCTGTTAGTTTTGTAAATAGCAACTAAGACAATAAAACCCTCATTGAGTGAAGTCTGCTATAGAGTTTGTTTCTTTAATTAAGCAGCTGTTTCATTAGGCATTGTTCAGAAAGCTTTTCCTGTGCTGGAGTTTGCTTTGATCCTGAGTTCCAGAGAAGACTACACTTGCATCCTGTTGGTACCAGTTGAGAGCCATGAGGCCAAGAGACATCACCCAAAACAATTTTTTTCTAACAGCCAGAACATGGGAAGTTACTTTTAAAATTTAATTCACTCATGCTACTCTTTACAGAATTTTAAAAATTAATTGTGTTGGTATTACTCATTCCAATGTTATATCCATGATTTGTTGTATTGTTCATTGTGGATTTTTTCACCACAAGACAATCAACTTCAAGGTGGTGGCATGGAAGTGTGTGGAGTATATATATGGAGCATATATTTTAAAAAGAGCACAATAAAACACTGGTAGACCATGCAAAAAGAATCTGTGAACCCCACTTCTGGTGCTACACTCAGGGCCTTGGCTTTAGTCCCAGCGTGGCTGGCTAGGCCTCCCCAGGGCTGGAGGAGGCTGAGGCCCCAAACGGAGTGCCCCCTTCTCCAGTCCCTGAGAGGTCTAGCCGGCCATGCTGACTCTGGCTGGAGGAGGCAGCGCTGCGCTCGGGGCCTTGGCCTCAGCCCCCTCCAGCCCCGAGGCAGGGATGACCATCTTGGAGGGGGAGGGGAGAGGAGGAGCTGGGCCTAGAGGAGGCTTTCTGCCTTGCTCCAGGCACATTTTCTCCATTAAATTGGAGATTAACAAAATGTGTCCTGGATCAAGCCAGAAATCCAGGACTGGAGGGTCAAAAATGCCCAGCCAGGATGGAATATTTTTGAACCCTCCAATCCAGGATTGTCCCACCAAAAACCAGGATATGGCAACCCTAGGTCAGCCAGAAAAATCAGCAGTAGAAGAACACATTATAAACCAACCAGGGAACAGAATGCTATTTGAAAACACCAAAATTCTGGACCATACCAACAACTACCGAGTCAGAATGCACGGGGAGGCCACTGAAATCCACAAACACCAGGACAACGTCAACAGAAAAAGAAGAAAGGCTACAATTTGCATCAAATCATGATGTGGGGTATATGATCCTTGTTCCCACTAGAAACTGCTTCTAATCTTCATTGGAATGATTCCAGTTGAAATAAAGCGGGGCAAACATAAAAACCCCGGGCTTTCCTGATAGTAGTTTTTGGTGGTTCTTTTCCAAAGAATTGATTCTGATGCATGTCTATCAGTGGGAATGCCAGATCAGAATTGATTCTTTTTCTGAGGGACGGACAAATGCGAGGTGGGTGTTTAACATCCATCCCCAGAAACACCCCAGGGCTGGTTTTTCTATGTTTTTTTTTAAATAAACTTTATTGAAAAATTTGCCCAGGCTCCCATGACCTTGCCTCTGTCCTCTTCCTCCTCTGCACTCCCTTCCTCAGCCTCCACACTCCCTCCTCCTCCCTGCCTGCTGCCGTCCCTGATGCCACACTGAGCCCACCTGCTCACACAGAACCAGCAGCGCCACCCACAGCACTGGCAGCCCCAGATGATCAAGACATAGAGCTGAAGGGTGTCTGGTCGGTGAGGGCCACCAAGAGGGAGAAAGACACAGGGGAAAGGACTTCCTTGGGGGCCTTTCTCCCTTCCTCCAGTTCACCTTCATCCATCCACAGTGCCCTATGGGGGTCTCAGGAGGAATCCCAGCCCTGTCATCCCACCTGGCAATTCCCGCTGGTTCCTGCTCTTCCTCCTCCTTGGCGGCGGGCAGGGAAAGGGTCCGGTCGGGGCTGCAGCCTTCCAAATGGGTTCCGGGGGGGGGGGGGGAAGCCAAGCATAAAAAACACAAAAGGGATTCCACAAAAGATCCCTTTTCATTGTGTGAATGAGGGACCTTTTGGAATTGATTGCATTAGCAGGGCAGAGACGAATCAGGAAACAAGTTATACTCCAATTGGGAATGACTTTGGCTATCAGTCCTGAAAACCACCAAAATCAAGACTCAAGACAAGCAAATGAACATCACCCAGTCTCAAGGCATTTCCCCGCAGACACTGGATTACCAAATAAATAGACACAAATCCCCCTTGCATATCCTCCACACAACACATCTCCAGGCTGCGCCATTCAACACAGTACAACACACAAATTAACTCTACCATTAACATGTATAAATAACCTTCCTCCAAACAAGGGTCGCTCAGATATATATACTCCACACACTTCTATGCCATCACCTTCTGAAGATGCCAGTTGCAGGTGAACTGTCAGGAATAAATTCTTCCAGAACATGGTCACACAGCCTGAAAAACTCACAGAAAGCTATGGATGCTGGGTGTGAAAGCCTTCAACTTTACACTCAGCGTACTATTTGTCTCACTAAAGTAGCTTTAGAACAAACTTCAGCATGGATCTCTTCAGATGTTTCCAAAAGCCAGCTTTAGAAGGCAGTATTTGTGCTTTAGAGCTGGTGCTTAAGAAGCATCTATGGAAGACTCATGACATGGAAAACCTTCACATGAGATTTAATAGACAAATTCTGAAATGATGGGCACTGTAAGATTATCATGTTCTCCTTCAAGCTTTTCACACTACCGCTGAATGCTACGGGAGGTATAGCCAGCAAGTCATCGTCTTGCCTTTCATATGTGAAGGGGTTGAAACAAAAATTAGTTTTGTTGATTAACAACCATCAACTCTATGGTTTCCCACTATAGAATCTTGTGATGTGCAGTTTACAGAGGGATAGTCAGCATTCACATCCACAGCCTCCCTAAAGTGAAGTTTCCATAAAATACAGCTACAGAAATTAAAATGGAATCATTGTGTGATAATTATTTGGTGTGAAGTCTATGCAGAGCTGTCTACAGACTTTTGAAAACTATTAAGCAATGTAAATTCTGCACAAACAAAAACAATAAGTTCTGTAATCTGTATAAATTAAGCAAATTGAAAACATTCATTAGAATGTTCACCACTATTATTTAACATAATGGATTCTGCGGTGTTTGGCCTAAAGCCAATGGGATGCTCGCAACAGCACTTAGATTTTCATTGCCTCCCAGTTGCAGAAGATACTCCTGAAAGCAAAATAATAACATTGAACTGAGCCATTGGTATTTTGCAGAATTTACTTTGGTGTTGCACAAGATGTGTGGGGCCAAGCAACTAAAAGAAACACTGGCAAAGATCTGGAGACTTCACCAGGCATTGCCTATGCATTTTCACAGAAACCTGCACCACCATAATGTCTACAAATGTGCACTTATTTTAAATAGATAAAATAAAATGTTGCCTTATCCACATAGCCCCTGAAGCTTATTGCATTTCATTGTGGCTATACCAGTTGGTAACCTGAATGGTATACTGTACTCTGTTCCATTTTTATTATGTATTTTCATGTCTATAAATGAAACTTTCCTCCAGCCATCCTGTCTTTGACTTTAGAACTCCTATTCCCAAATTCATTTTTATGTTAGAAAACCATTTGATATATTAAAGGGTGTGTGTGCCTGTATATTTCAGCACTATAATACTTAGAATGTGGGATTAGACATATTCAATTGTGAGAAGCCACTGGCTGATTTTAGGGTTTAAACTAATCACTCTTGTGTTAGCCTACCCCACAGGGTTGTCAGACAAAAATGACATGGAAAAATCACATATTTTGCATTTGACACCTTGAGGGAAGAGCAAAATATAAACAGAATATAAACAAAGAGCACAGTTTTCTTGATTATAAGCACAGAGTTCTATCTTTGTTTCTAGCATACAGGGAATTATTTTTTTCTCTGTATAAGAGGAAAATATAAGAGGCAGGGAAATCCATAAATATAGAGATCCGTTTTCTTGTGTTTTTCTGATACCTTATATATTTAGATAGCATATAGTTTAACACCAATATCATCTCCCCAAATCCTCTCTTGTAAGAAAGTGGGTCCCTATACCCTGGTGCCAGCCATGACTCCTTGATGTAAATCAATCCCAGACCCCATTAATTTGAACAAGTGCCCTTGAAAATTTAGCCTGGCCATCAAGTGCTATTATATAACAACTAATTGGTCAATGTGTCCTCTTTAATAAGAGGAGCCTGTGCAGACATAGAATTTCAGAAAATGGCTAAGCAAAATTCCAGCACAAAGGTGAATGGAATTACGTGAAATTCTCACTTGTTGTGTTAACCTCGCCTGCCTGTTAGGAGTAGAGACACGGAGTGGAAAATGTCCCTGAGGTTTACTCATGGCTTAAGAGGAGAGGGAGTGGAAAGTGTGTGAGTGGGTGAACAGTTCAGAAAGATTATGTACTAAAAATAAGTCAGGCCCTGAAAATAAGTGAAGCAGGAAAAAATTCCCCAGGTCAATGTAAGTAGAATTATCAAAATCTTGGGGTGCCATGATTAATTTTTTTAAAAAACTGAAATAGCTTGGAATGAACAAAGAAGTAATTGTACAAGTAATGCTGTACAGTCTGTTTTAAGATTTTTGGTAAAATCAGTAAAACAATTTTCTTGCCTTTTAATAAAGCATATGGTTGCCTATATATGAAATAAACAACAGGAAGAATTTTATGAGATAATAAATACACATGCTGAGAGAAGAATTTGGTCTAATATGGGTAGGATGGATAATGCAGAACCATGGAATTTTGAATTAATACTAGAAATTACAACTTATGTATCACATTACCATTTCAAGAAAGAAATTTGAGTCATTGGCCTCTAGTCACCCAGATTAACAACATAATAAGGAAGATTAATGTGTCTGAAGAAACTATCTCAGGCATTATCTGTGAGCAAGGTCTTATTTAAAAGCTAAACAAATCACTGTAGGAAGAATAAATCCAGACTTATAAAAATATAATAGTAAGGCACTAGACTTTCTAGCTGATCTGCACTCAGAGTCAAATACTATCCTCAGCATGTAGTAGCGTTGACAGTCCTTTCAGGGGTTACACCATAGGCTTCTCCTCATTACCATCCTCTGTGTCAGGATGGTCATCCAGATGTTGCTGGACTGCAATTAGCATAGTGCATGGTATTAAGGGTTGGTGGGAGTTATAGTCCAATAAACTTTGCCCACTCATTTTCTATGGTGTCATATCTCTAGATTAAAAAAAAAACCCTCCCTTTCCACATTCACTATAAGCTCCTGCTGTCGACGTTTAAAGCCCTCCATGGGCTGGCCCCTCCTTATTTATCAGACCTTCTTTCTCCTCACCTTCCCACTAGGGCCCTCCATTCTGGTAGTCAAGGTCTGCTGTCCCAGCCCAGGATTTCCTCTGTCCCATCTCGGATTCGCCCCTTTTCACTCACTGCCCGTCACTCCTGGAACCTTCTTCCCCTGCAAGCAAGAGCCATCACTTCTTTAACCAGCTTCAAAACGGAGTTGAAGACCATCCTGTTCAGAGAAGCGTTCCCAGACATTGCGTGATTGTCACTTGCTGTCTGATGTTCTTTTTGTTGCCTGTTTTACTGAACCATTTCCTGTATTGCTATGTGTTTTATTTGTATTATCCTATCATTTCTTAGATTGTATGCCATAGGCAGGTTTACTCTTTTATATATATATATTTTTATGTACAGCACTGTGCAAATCTACAGCGCTATATAAATAAAGAATAATAATAATAACATAAATTTCTGTGACATGGCAATCCGAAACCTCACTAACTTGCCTTCTTACAGGCTAAGCTGCTTTCTTTTTTTTTTTTTTTTGTTTTTCTTTTTTTAAAAAAAAAGTGCACTACAGAGCTAGTCAAATAGTTTGGATAAATGTTGTGTCTTTTTGTTTCACGATTTCATGTATCAATTTAAAAGGAAAAATAATAGATTCAAATGTCATTACCATTGATACTATGGGATAGAGTCAGCCTTTATCCATGAATTCTATATCCATGGATTCAAAAATATTCAAAATATATAAATTCTTAAAAGCAAACCTTGATTTTGCTATTTTAGACAAGATACACAATTTTACTATGCCATTTGACTTGGATGACAGAATTGGGGGCATACTAATCAAATTTGCAGATGACACCAAATTAGGAGGAATAGCTAACACCCCAGAGGACAGGATCAAAATTCAAAATGACCTGAATAGACCAGAAAGCTGGGCCAAAGCTAACAAAATGAAATTCAACACAGAGAAATGTAAGGTACTGCACTTAGGGCGGAAAAATGAAATGCATAGATATAGGATGGGGGACACCTGGCTGAATGAAACTACATGTGAAAGGGATCTGGGAGTCCAAGTAGACCACAAGTTGAACATGAGTCAACAGTGCGATGTGGCAGCTAACAAGGCCAATGCAATTTTAGATTGCATCTATAAAAGTATAGTGTCTAGATAAAGGGAAGTACTAGTGCCACTCTATTCTGTTCTGGTCAGGCCCCACCTGGAATATTGTGTCCAGTTCCGGGCACCACAATTCAAAAAGGATTTTGAGAAACTGGAGCGTGTCCAGAGGAGGGCCTGGAAACCATGCCCTATGAGGAATGCTTTAGGGAGCTGGGGATGTTTAACCTGGAGAAGAGAAGGTTAAGAGGTGATATGATAGCCCTGTTTAAATATTTGAAGGGATGTCTTATTGAGGAGGGAGCAAGCTTGTTTTCTGCTGCTCCAGAGACTAGAAAATGGAACAATGGATGCAAGTTGCAGGAAAAGAGATTCCACCTCAACATTAGGAGGAACTTCCCAACAATAAGAGCTGTTTGACAGTGCAACACACTCCTTTGGAGTCTGGTGGAATCTCCTTCCTTGGAGGTCTTTAAACAGAGGCTGGATGGCCATCTGTCGGGGATGCTTTCATTTAGATTTCCTGCAAGGCAGGGAGTAGGACTGGATGGCCCTTGCAGTCTCTTCGAACTCAATGATTCTATGATTCTATGATTTTGGCCCTAAAGCCAGCAAAGATATCGTTTCAAAATTTTAAGTGATATTTTGGTAGATGACACATACAATATTCTTTACTTGCAAATGAAATAAAGGGAAACCAAATTTCATCAAAATTTTGTATATGTTTCTCTCTCTTCACATATTATGATTTACTCAACACCTTTTCTAATAAGGCTGTTGTCCAAATTCTATTTAATCATTTATGCTGTGTAAGTCCATTTAAAGTTTTCTATCAGGAGGTGATTTCAGTTCAGCTACAGCAAGGAAAAATCTAGTCAATTCCTTATGTTTAGGTTATTTATTCTATCCACTGAATATTGTCAATAGTAATAATTCTCTTTTAGGATTCTTACTCTGATTTGCCATACATGAAAGAAGAGAAAGCTTTTACTCCCCAAAATAATTCACCATTACAAATTGTAGCCACATATGTTTAAGGGACTCAATTTCACTGCTAGAGCAATTTATTGCAGAAAATAAACTGCAGAACCCAGTATGCTATAGGACTGCAGCCATGACAGCTACTATAAATGGGTAATATAGATATACTCTTAAGATTATTTTTAAGATGGACACTTTAGATAACAGACCATGTTGCACTAGGCTCCATACTGGATCTCTCAAAAAGACAAGGGCTGCAAATTTGCCCTTACCAAAATTTCTACCGTGGACCCACTCTGGATTTTGCCCCTAGGTCTCACCAAATTTTCACATCTGTTGATTCCAAAAAGAGGACATACAAGCCCAACATTTTTTTTTATTCTTTCCCTGATTTCTTCATTACTCTTTCTACTAAAAAGTGAAATGATTCCTTGCCTTATTTCCATAACAGGTTACATAAAAAAATAAGCTGGGACAGATTTATCTCAAATGACTGGAAAAACTACAGTTCTTCAACTACACTGGTGATGATGATACATCAGCAAGGTCTGCTTAGAAAAGAGATGGCCTTTTTCCAATAATAGGGGTGCTCCTCTATGAACACTCTTGAGGAAGTGTGTAATTAATAAATGTCAGGCTGAAATAAAGATGTCATTTATTGGATACAGATTCAGGCCATCCCAGCTGGAAGAATGTGTTTGTATTTTAAAAAGTGAGGGAGGCAGGAATGTCAAGAACTGTAACTCTAAAAGGGATGTGTGTAAAGGAAGAAAAGGAAGAAAAAATAGAGAAGGAAAACTTGGGATATAGCCACTTTGATTCCTATGTGGAAGAAAATTGGGATATTGAATAAATAAATAAGAGAGGAGATTTTCACCAGAAACATTGGCTGTGGGGCATTGGGAACAAGTTTTAAAAGTCTGGAAATTAGTATGATAATCCCTTACTCTTGCCCATTAATGTTTAAACATGTCTTGCAGGTTTATGAAACACTTCAAATTAACCTCTTTACCATCAGAACAATAGGACTGGATGAGCATACCCACCATGGGCACTGATGGTTCTCTCATGCCATCTTCTATTGGCTAGAAAGTGTCCAGCCTAAAAAGATATTGAACAAAAACATTTATGATGGGAAGAAATAATCCCAATCAATCCAAAATTAAATATCATTAAATGCCATTACAACATCCCCTGCTACTTAAATCCCATGGCTTTCAGATCTTTCAGTCTTATATAGAAATCACAGTGAGTTCAGTGGGATTTAGTGCCACATACTGTATATACTCATATATAAGTCTAGAAATTTTAGTAAAAAAATTGACCCAAAAAACCTGAGTCGACTTATCCATGTAAGTACTGTATTTTAACTCTTATTTAAAAAGGAATCATCCCCTGGTGAAAGGCAAGAATGTAATCTGTCCTGGAATCACTGACCCCTCTCTATTCTCTCATCCACCCAGCCTTTAGTGTGAGTACAAACAGTAATGCTTGCTGGAATATAGTAAGTTCTTTGGCATTATTTTTCATCCTTTGTTGTATGCCCCTAGATTTTACCCTCAATTTATCTATGAAGTTTATCGCATTCAGCTTAGAATGGCCCCTGAGCGTTCTTAGAGGGACCGTTCTGGGGATGGGGGGCAGTGGGGAACGCTGTATATCACACAGCGAGAATGCCGCCTCCGCCGGCAAGCGTTCCCCTTCCATTCTGGAAGTGTTCTAGAGGGCCGATTTTCGAGAACGCTTGAAAAAGCATTCCCGAAAATCAGCCCTGGAAAACTCTCCCAGAACGGAAGGGGAATGCTCAGTGGCAGCAGCGGCATTCTCGCAGTGCGATATACAGCGTTCCCCACCGACTCCTGTCCCCAGAACAGTCCCGTTAAAAACGCTCAGGGGCCGTTCTAAGCTGAATGCGATAAACTGGTATGAGTCATATCAAAATCCATAATTTTGGCCCCAAAATCTACCCTCAATTTATATGTGATGTTAGTATGTACCTTCAAGTCAATTCTAACATATGATGACCCTGTTGTAGGGTGTTCTTGGCAAGGCACATTCAGAGGAGGTTATTGCTTCCCTCCTAGGTTGAGAGTGTGTGACTTGCCCAAGGTCACCTAGTGGCTTTCCATGACTGAACAGAGATTCAAACCTTGGTCTCTTGGAGTCCTAGTCCCACACACAGACCACTGCATTGGCTCTATTGCAATTTAGTGTTAGACTATTTCCCTTTTCAAAAGATGCAAGAGGAAGTCAATCTGAGAGGAAGGAGACCAGGAGAAATGTTTCTCTTGCCATATGGGGATTTATTTTTAATCCCAAGAAGCTATCAAGAAACTATCTCCTGTCCTATGGAGAAGCAATACCATTGATATTCCTTTAGCAGAAAAGAAAGAACTATCATTGCTGGTGTCACTGTCCTGTTGTCTTCCTCCTTCTCCCCACAGCTGCCATCTTTCTTACTATCTTACTCTTTCCCTCATATTTAAAACATTTTTTAAAAAAAAGTGAAAGTCTAAAATGAGAAGAAGGGCAATCCCTCCCCCATGCTTTGTTTTAATTCAATTATTCAGCTGCCCTCTGGGGTTGACACTAGGATACACGAGGCTTTTGTGTAATATCAGCAGGAATTCTGCTGGCTTTCTGTCCCCTCCTAGTCCCAAGGAATGGAGGGAGGATTTCAAAGGAGAAGAAAAGGGAAAGGGGGAGGTGAACAGTAAGTTAATAGGGATGGGAATTATTTTGTGATGGCTGGAGGGATAAGAGAGGGGAAAGGGAAAAAGAAAGTAACTGGAGAAATTGAAAGCTGACTCCTTCTAGTAGCCCAAGGCAGTGCTCTGACCTGGGGTAGCTGCCCTTTTAGCCAAAGAGACAGACAAAGTTCAAGGCACAGAGAAAGCTGGATAAATAAGAAATACTTATTTGGGGACACGCCTGTCTATTAAAAGTGGAATGAGGGAGAAGCCTCTAGAGACCTGCTCTGGCAAGATTGTTGACTCACACAGGCTGTGATGGACATGCTGCGTCGCATCCCCTAGAGCAAGAAAGCACCACAGCTTGGCCTTCCGCCCACCTTGTGGTCATGAGACCAGCCATTGGAGAAAAGGAAGCCGAGATTCTAGCATATGTGTCCCACCGCTGAAATGCATTCCTCTGCATTAACATTGTTCTTTGTTTCAAACTGTACACATAAACTTATGTCCCCCTCATGCTCCAGCCCTTCAGGTTACATTAAGGATCCCAATCCAATGGAAGATGGAGCTCAGAAATGGTTATGGTGTGAGGAAAAAGAAAGGTTTCACAAATTCTTACACAGTCCATCACAATAAAAACCTCTAAAATAGCCTTTCTGTAGATCTATCTATGGGAGAAGGAATGGACTCCCTATTGAAAGGATTTGCTACCAGAAGAAGAGCTGTGTTCCTTTAAAAAAAAGAAGATTTTTTTTTCAAAATCCAGTCCAGCTTCCTTGACAGATCCATCTATAGTGAGTGCATCAAATGTACAATTATTTCTAATCAGCTGTTTCTTGGGCCCTGTCTACATGGGCCAGGATAATCCAGGGGCAGCCTGGAGTATCATGGTCCCACAGCTACCCCTCTTACCTGACCTCCTCTTCTTGTGCCATTGTTCCCATCTGCATGGGCTGCCTGGTTTATCCATCATTACTGCAGGTTGTTCACTTCTGAGATCAAAACAAGGTACCCAGCAACAATCACATGCTGGCTGCTTTGTTTTGACCTCAGAATGAGACATCTGTGATGGCAACAGACAGCCAAAAGGCTCAGCAGGACATGCATGCAGACAGCCACCATGGCATGGAAATGGAGGGCTCCAGCTCTTCCCAAAAGATCCAGAACAACAAGTATATATTCTTAGATTAGTTTAAGGCTGTTATAGCCCAGGTCTGGAACCAGGGTTTGCCAGAATGGAGGAGAAACAAGTTTTTTGGCCCATGAAGATTGAGAAATAAGTCTATTTTCAGACTGTGTCAGTTTTGCATATAGAGTATTTCATTGTAAGTTCCTTCCATCCAGTTTCTGCTTAAATATGCAGTTAAAAACACATACACACAAATTCACCTTTATTTTTGTATGCAGTTTTCAATAATATGCACATTTTTATATGCAGTTTTTTAAATATATGGGGGGCAGGTATATTTACACAGTTTGTATCTGAGAACTGCACTGAAGAAAGGCATAAGCTGAAGAATAAATGTGTTCATCTATCTTCACATTAGTTCAGGAAGTATAGACCCCTTGGCTCACTTGAAAGTGTGGACCAAACAGAATTACCCCCAATACTTCAGTGCAACAGATATCTACAAAAGCATGATCAGATCTAGTGGCATTGGCAAGTGGTGGCTTCCTGGTGAGTGGGATGGGAAATCCATTCTGCATTTCAAGGGTTGTCCACACAGGCCAAAAGGGCCAGCTTCCTCCCACCTTGAATTGTCTAGTTTAGATTATGCAGGCCAAAATCCCCAGGTCAGGATCAGACCCTATCCTGCCTATACAGACAAGGATCTGGAGGATCTGGTTTGAACCCAAGGTTAAGAGCCCTTTCCAAAAAAGGTAAAGGTTTCCCCTTTGACATGATTGTCAAGTCATGTCTGCCTTTAGGAAGCAGTGCTCATCTCCATTACTAAGCTGAAGAGCCAGTGTTGGCAGAGACAACTCCATGGTCATGGAAAGCCGTTATCTTCCCACCCAAGTGTTACCTATTTATCTGCTTGAACTTTTACATGGTTTCAAACTGCTAGGTTGGCAGAAGTGGGGACTAGTGACAGGAGCTCACTCCATCACACTGCACCTGGACCTCAAATTACTGACCTACTGGCCTTGCAGTTGTCAGAGTCAGCATCTTAACTGCTGAGCCACCACATCCCCTGTAAGAGCCTTTATGCCAGAGTAAAATACCCTTGGTTTTGCACAGAGTTTCTAAGAAACTCCATGGCAAAACCATGCTGTTCAGACAGCACCTTCATGCTCCTTACCTGGCTTGCCATTGATCCAACTGAGAAACCACCCAATTGTTGCATCTGACATGGAAATGGGGCATCTGGTCATCTGCATCAGAAGGGGCAACTGGAGAGGGGGGCTTTTCATTTGGATTAATGGCCAGCAAGGTAAGGAGCACTGTGCCAGTCTCAGGGCCAGGGGTTGCACAAGGACCGGTGTGCGAACACCTGCTCATCTCCATGCCAATCTAGGGACCATCCTGGGTGAGCACCAGGGCTAGGGAAGCATGGATTGAGACTGTGTTTTCTTGGCCCATCTGGTCAGACCCTTAATCTGAACTTTAAAAGAGAAACCCAAAGTCCTGGGACTATTTCGGGAGAGGTTTTAGTGTCTTGAAGAGCTCCTTTAAAGCCCAGCTTTACCCCAGAATGGATTCACCACCCATTCATTTGAAAACCATTAGTCACTACTTGTTGGAGTCCTTTCACATTACATAATTATAACACAATGGTTCCACTTTATCTGTCATGGCAACATCCTATGGAATCCCAGCATTTGCAGTTGGGTGAAGCACTAGCAGTCTTTGCCAAATAACTAACTTTCAATGCCCTCTCTAAACAACAATCCAGGATTCCATAGGATGGAACCATAGCAATTAAAGTAGAATTGCAGAGCTATATTTATATAGTGTGAAAGGGTGCTTAGAGCCAAAGGAAGACTGGATTCCTGAACATCATCATAATCATTGTTGTATTACTTTAAGGGGCCAAATACCTGCCGTTACAAGACTGCAATGTTCAAGGACAGCAGCATGCTCATGGAAACAATTCATGCTACATTGTTCACAGCTCATTTTTTTTGTCATGGTGAAATTCTTGACTAATAAAAAAATAAATAAAAAATTTATTTCTATCCCGCTTTTTGCCAAGCAATCAAAGCGGCGTACAACAGGGACTAGAAGGATGAGAACTGATAGATTGTTTGCTGGCAGTAGAAAATGATGATGGCTCAGATTGCACCTCTAAACAACACACCTGCATTTTTTTTTACTATTACAGCTATTACTGAACACTTCATTATAACACATCCCTTTGTTAAAACAAAGTATTAGCTTTTTCCCTTAAAAAAAATTCTTGAGTGCTTATTATCTCCCCTTGTTTCCCAAATGGAGATAGTTGTGTCCAAGGAAACTGAGTAAATTGATAGTTAAGCTGTGATTCTATCCCACTGTTCTCATATAATGTTGACATCCAGTCAGCATTTTAGTGGTTAAACCAGTACTGTTTAAAATAGTAAAAATGTGGTTTATAAGGTATTAGGTTCTGAAAAATCAGTAAACTCCAGGTTCTGCGATGAAGACCAGTGGTTCTGCAACCCCCAAGAGAAGCATTTCTTTGGTGTTGTCTTACTTATTTTCTGGTTCCAATGAGAATGCCAAAGTATTTCAGGACATTAAAATGCCACATGCCTCATAGACTGTTTTGTTTGCATGGAATCAAGTGAGTTCTACTCAAAAAGCCAGAGACAGAAAACATAAGGTAAAAGAAAATGTATTGTGTGGTTATTTTTTACCCCACTGAACTTCCATTGGAAGAAATTTTATTTTATCTGAATGGTGCTAACCTACCAGCAATGAAGCAGAAGTATGCCACTTCTCCTTCACTTCTTTATGGTTGTCAAAAAAGACTGTCAGGCATTTGTTTTTGTAGTACACTGCACTGCCTGGAGCAAAAGCTTCCAAATTGCAAAAAACAATAAATTTGCTGGGAGATCATCATCATCATCATTATAACTACATCTTGCTCTTTTCCCAGAACTGGGATCTAGAATGACTCAACAATATTAAAAGAACAACACAATTAAAAACATAGAAAAAGGTGCATTAAAAAGGAATTAAATTATTACAGTATTAAAATAGATTGTTATTAAAATAATAAAATACATTTTTAAAAGGTAAAACTGTTTAAAAAACTTTTGAATGAAACAACACCCCAAGCCAGTTGTTTGCAAACATTCCATATTGTTATTATGTTTATTTGACAGATAATGCTTTCTTCCATGTTTGTTTGTTTGTTTGTTGGACAAAAACTGCATGTGGCAAATGCTGAATTTTGGAGACTTTGCTTATACTCTGCATAAACAGTGCCATAGTATATCTATAATATAGGGCTTGTTTTGAATAGATTCTGCAACTAAGCATGACTCTGGGGAACAAAAATTCCCATTTTAATGCATAAAGGTTAAAGGGGGGGGACTACCATCTACAAATCCGACCTTTGGCTGACATAACTACATAAATACACTAGCCAATCCCCAAAATCTGCCCCCAGGCCTCCAAAATTCAAGCCAAACTTTCTGTATTATTGCAGAAAAGGGTGCTCCTCAATACAACTTTGACAGCAAACAATAAACTTTGATTTTATTTTATTTTTTTACAGGCATAACACATACCACTTAGCCTAGGTCCTGGGACAGCAGAGATATATAGGATGCCTGTTATAGTTTATAAATCATAAACATACTAAAGGAATAAAAGAGATATATTTGCAAACCACCACACAGATGCCTATAGCTACTTGAGACAGAATATTCTTGGGAACATACTGTAATATGGGGGAAGAGCTAAGGAGTGCTTTATGTACTGTGGGCCCATCTGGATACCAGCTCCACTGAGGTCTGTGCGGGAAAGAGAAACTTCTTTAACCATAAATCTGTTCTTTTAAACATGACAAGTGTGAGCTTTATGTTTCAGGGACAGGGGGAAAGGCAGTGTGTGGGAATATTTCTGCCAAAGCTAAATGCCTCTAGAAATATATAACACACCGCTAGTTCTACAAGGGCTAGAAGCTAATAATAATGTCCACTGGGTGAGAATCACTAAAATTGGCTAGTCAAGTCTAGGAGCAGCCTATTACTTCACCTGAGGAGGAATACAAAGAGCTTTTACTATTTTGTCCATACTGGGGACCCTTCCATGTATTTTTGTTTTGTGCGTTCATGTTAACATTCTTCATGAACTACTTGTATTGTACTCCCTGTATATCATACACAAAGGCTTGTTTGGATGTAATGACAAAACTGTGATTTAGAGGTATATACAGATGCAATAGCAAGCTGCAATCTCACATTTTTCCCAGTGCTCTCCTTCATTTGCAACATGATGAAGAGGAGGTTTGAAGCATCCACATTTGGCTTTAGTCAACTTCTGGCTACATTTGCTTTACAAACTGTGGAAACTCAAGAATGGAGTTTAAACTTCAGTTCATGGTTTAATAACAAAACAGGCTTATAACCTCCAGTTTGATCCTGGCTTGTTTGAACAAATCATAGGTTAATCAAGTTTTTACCATCTCAGATATAGTTGAAAACTCTAATTAGCCTCAATGGTGGCTTGTAGTCCCACCGGAGAGTGTCTCGCCTTACAGTTTGGGATAAGGTGCCTCACCTGCCCAGACCATAGGCTGCTCCGATTAGATGAAGAGCAGAAGTTGAATCAGAAGATGCTTCTGATTTCCTCCTGATGGCTGCACTGCCAGAGGAGTTTGTGAGCCTGAAACATACTGCAATTCATGCACATAAAATTAAACCATGGTTTAGTGTTACATTGAAAAGGACCACAGTCTTTGTCTCAATCAGTTGACTAAGCTTCTCAAAACCAACCATTTGACTGAGGATCAGACTGGATGTGAACTCCCTGAGGTTAACCTGTTTTTCCTCTTACAGTGGGATTTTCTCAGAGATGCATGCCTAAGAAATTAAGCTGCAAATTAAGCTCATGTTTACCTTCTTATGACCAATTATAAAAAGTATGCTAAATAAATATAGAAGTGAGCTACAACAAACAAAACTATTTTACTTGAGGCAGTGCCTCTTCTAAATTCATAGTAAACATCTCATCTAGTTTGGCCATGAGTCTCTGAACCATCATCATCATCATCATCATCATCATCATCATCATGATGTTATTTAGATAACTCAGTGGATTCATACTCACCCAGCAGCCTGCCACTGACCTCAGCACTACATAAGGGAATATTCAGAACAGGTAAATAGCTTTACTGGTTGTAGTAATCAAAGAAAGGTTATAGCTTCATTCTCATAGAAAAGATTCGATGCCTGACATATTCAGGTAAAGCTTTTAAAATAGACATCTGGTTAAAAGCTAATGACAGACAGTGTAGACAACATTATGATAAATGGGTCATTGGCATGAGACAGCTTACTAACAGGATGGAACAGAGAAATAAGGGACAAAAAGTAGGGTATTGCCATTTTTTCCTATAGCTGTATACAGTCGGCCCTTCTTATACGCGGATTTTTTATACACGGATTTAAGCATACACGGTTTGAAAATGTTCCAAAAAAGTATAAATTTACCTTGATGTTCCATTTTTTATTAGGGATACCATTTTGCTATGTCATTATACTTAATGGGACTTGAGCATACACGGATTTTGTTATACACGGGGGATCTTGGAACCAAACCCCAGCGTATAACAAGGATCCACTGTATACCATTTCTCATAATAGAGAAAATAAAATTAAATGTGATGGTTTGCTTTGCTGTCCCAGCTAACCCACATTTTAATGCAGTACTTCTTACTATCTTCTTCATAAGTGTCCACCTCAAGAAGTCAAGCATGGCCAGTCCACTTTTTTAAGAAAGCAAAAGCCTTATATGCAGATCATTTAGCAGGCATTTAATATAGCTTCATATGGAATACTATTCAGATATGCTATAAAAATCAGAGCCAAGTTGCTATTTTGAAACCCACATAATCATTTCAAGTCACACTGGTTAAAGATTTACAAGATTAAAAAACAAAGAAAAAATGACTTTGACGATTCAGGCATCACCACAGAGTCTCCATGTAAGAACAACTTTATTAGCATAGGAGTCTGGAAATGGGGTGTCTTGGTTAAGATTTATTTATGTTTCCATTTCTTCTCTGCTTTTGTGTTGGTTTTATTTTTACTTTTTAAATACTACATTCCTGTCAAACTCTCTGTATCTGAAAGAGTTTCTTATTCTGCTTGTTTGCACTCATACAGTACAAAGTTATTTCTTTGAAGATGCAATGATTTTAACCCTCCCTCCCTCTCTTCCTTCCTTCCTTCCTTCCTTCCTTCCTTCCTTCCTTCCTCCCTCCCTCCCTCCCTCCCTTCCCCATACAATGTCTTTATATTATATGAATCTCAGTGTTTGGTCCTCTCTTTTTTTCTTTCTAGGCCAGAGAAAAATAACCCAGGCCACAGATAAACCATTTATTCATTTATGTATACCATACACAATATATCACATAGAACCCCCCCCCCCAACTATGTGCCCAATCGCATGTAATTTTCATGACTGCAATATTTTCCTGCCCACACAGGCATGCCAGTTGTGAACTATTTCTGTATACAAATGGACCATTAAATGTGACAAGTGCATTAAAATGTATTTGGACATGTGTGGAAAGCTTACATCTGTGACCAACATTTTCTCTTCTTTGGTTATCAGACACATATGCAGGCAGGCACACACATATACATGCAAATATAGATATATTGACAAATCTGATCTGAAGGAGGCTCTCCCCTGAAAATAGTGTGGGTGTTTTGTTTTTGTTTTATTTTTTAAATGACAATTCCTTATAGGAGGTATAGATTAGTGGGGGTTCTGGAAACTGAAATTCAAGAAAACAACTTTTCCTAGCTGAGAAAGGAGGCTTGAGAAGGAGATCTTGCAGGTGAAAGCCAAGGTACTTGCAGTGCTGTTATTGGCCTAAAGCAAATATGCCAGCCAAGCTCCCGGCTATGTGTGTGTGTGTGTGAATATGTTTTTGACACTTTTGATCACATTTAAATGTGCTTGCCACATATTGCTCTTCCCTTTGCAACAACCTCAAATCAACCAGTGCCACTGCTTCCACCCCCCCCCCCTTCTCTATTTGTTTTCTTTTTTTTAAATGACATTTTCAGCTGAGGATTCTTTCTAGTTTTACTGTGCATAAATCCAATTTACTGAGATGGAAAAAAATGAGGTTGATACATGCCTGTTCATAAGGCTTTGAAAAGTTACTTTTAGACTACAACTTCCAGAATCCCCCAAAATTCTGGGAGGTGTAGTCGTAAATTGTAACTTTTCCTAGTTTCACTCTAATGGTCCCAAAAGGGCAGGGCTGTCCTTATCACAAGAAAGAGTGAAGTAAAGGCTTCAGCCAAGAGATGTGGTGTGTTGGGAAGTGGGGCTAAGATGGTAAAGAGCCCTGGTTGTTCAGTGGTTAAATGCCTGTACTGCAGTCACTCACTCATAAATCATAAGGTTGTGAGTTCAAGACAGCTAAGGGGGTTCAAGCTCGACTCAGGTTTGCATCCTTCCAAGGTTGTTAAAATGAGTACCCAGATTGTTGGGAGCAATTAGTTTACAGATGTAAATCGCTTAGACACTGTTAGTTCAGTATGAAGCGGTATATAAATGAAGCTGTTTGTAAATGAAACTGTTTGTAAAGAAAGGAGCTTTGCCTTTTATCCAGCTTAGCCTAGGCTGGACAGCTGCTGTGAAAATGCTGTTTTATCACTAATGTCACTAATGTCTGAAAAATATTCAACTGTCAGTCCAGTCAGCTTCTATTCACAGAATGGGTAAGGTTGGCATCTTGTCCTTTGTCTCTAGTGCAAAAATATATTGGAAAAATATTATTGTTCCTCCTCTCTGCTTGCCTCTTGTTCTGAAAACAATCTGTAGAGTTTCCACGCTATACAATTATAGCACCATGATTTTATTTTTCCTGCCTTGGTTGCATCCTTTAGTAGTAGAAAGAGAGTAAGGGACTGTACACACAGCCCTCTTACAGCCAGATCAGGCCGGGGCAACCATATGCCACAGACCTGATCTGGCCTTTACAGGGCACAAAAAGGCGCTGCAAAAAGTGGCTCCTTTTTGTGCCCTGCAAAGGGTGTGATAGTCACAGAGCCACAGCTTGAGGTTGCTCCTTTGGCACTGTGTTGTATGTACACAGCAACAGAAGAATGCTGTGACACCGTGCGATGTGCAGTGTCGTGTGTGGCATCAAGCTACCCTGTGGGCGGAACCGGGGTGTGCATCATGGATATGCTATGCCCTGACTCTACCCCCAAGCCAGCCCAAATTGCCAGTCTGCACAGCCCTGAAGATCACATGCCTGATGGTTAGACCCAATCTTGGAGGTCACAGGCCTGAACCTGCAGGACCTGAGTAGAGCAGTTGAGTTTAGTGGATCTTGGAGATGTCTCATTAAGATTTAACCCATAAAATGGAAAGAGGTGGATTAAGAAATCCATCAGCATCTTTGATACTGTTTTATTACAGCATGAGTTTTCATGGATAATAATCCATGAAATTTAATGGATAATAATGTGCATCTGAAGGAGTGGAATGATATCCATAAAAGCTCATGATGAAATAACCTTTTTGTCATCATGGTCCTGCTTCATTTCCCCATCCCATTTCCATTTTATGTCTTTATTAGAAGATACAGATCTGGAGTAGATGTAGATGTGGAGAAATTTTCACTATAGCACACATCTACTATGATGAAATACTAATAGCCTAGGTCTGAGTGCTGCTGTTATACAACCTCTATTCAATCCAGGAGGATATGTGAGGCAATCTTATGAAAACCCAAGTAAACAAATGAGTGTTACACAACATTCATATATGGAGAATTGCATCCACTGTTTCAGAAGCATTCCCTTCAAGCTGAATGACACCACAGAGAGATCCTGGTAGACATCCTACTATCTATATTCATGTGAGTCCATCAGCAAATCACTGCTGTCTCAAAGCCTGCCTTCTTCCTAGAGTTTGTTTGGTTTAATAAAGTACTGTTTTTAAAAGTATATTTTAAATCAATATTCAGTAAATATTCTTCTCAGTTTTTCTTTCTTCCTTTCTGCAGCTTGACACTTCTCTTGGAATGGTGCATTGATTCATGGATTTGACTTGGTTACCTTGGCAAGTAATTGTGATGAGGGTGCCAAAGTAACTAGGTTGGTGGGCCAAGAGCACAAATATTAAGAGAAAGAAAAAGAAAAAGTTTGACTGACAAAAGCAATTGAAAAAAAGAGAAGGGATGCCTGATTCATAGGGAAAAATGCCTGCTATACAATTAAAACATTTTAAACACTGGTTTTCGTTTACCACCCACAGTTCTGCCCAGATTGGATAGCCTGGAGCAGATATTTAATATTTGTAGGCACTGGAAAGTTCTGGAATGAATACTGTTGGGTGCAAATATCTGTCTAGCCTGATGTGAGTCACCATTACACTTTACCTTTAACCCACATGATCCCTGGGGGGAAATGTTGATTTCTTCCAACAGTAAAATGCAAGGTAATGGCAGCCCTTCATTTCCTCCCTTGCTTCTATATGTTTCATCAGGTGTAGTTAGGAAGGATAAGTAGCCGGCTGAGCTGTCAGAGTACAAGGAGATGTCTAGTTGTGCTGAGAGTGATTTGTGTAGTGGAGTGAAGCTGAGACAATGAAGTTTATTTATTTTTCACTATGTTAAATAATCTCCTGCAGATTCTTGAGCTCACCAGAGATTTCAGGTAGAATCCTTCTGTGAGCTGTACAAAGAACTGGAAAGAAACGCAATGTTGTCTAAATCCACTGTTAGTCCCAACTATAATTGGCCCATTGAAAGGAATGGGACACGTTAGGCACAAATAACAGAAATGATATTAATTATAATGGGCCTCCTTTAGCTGGGACTGCAGTTGGAATTGACTCTGTGTAACATTTTAACAATGTTATTACATTGTTTACATTTCAAATATGTGATGGATAATGGAGCACACCAGGGAATTCCAAAAGAAGATCTGCATGTGCTTTATGGACTAAACCAAAGCCTTTGATTGCATAGATCATGAAAAGCTATAGAATACTCTCAAAGAATTGGGAATATCACTACATTTGATTGTCCTGATGTGTAACCTCAGGACAAGAGGCTGCAATCAGAACTGAATATGGAGAAATAGGCAAAGGGGTGAGGCAAGGCTGCATAATATCACCCTATTTATTCAACCTATGTGCAGAAAATATCATACGCAGAGCAGTATTAGACTCAGATGCAGGAGGAGTGAACATCAGATGAAGGAACATTAACAACCTAAGATATGCAGATGACACAATACTAGAAGGAGAAACCAACACAGATCTGGAGCAATTACTGAAAAAGGTCAAGAAGGAAAGTGTCAAGGTAGGCTTATTACATTATTATTGTAATTAATAATTTAGTGTTACCTGCCTTGAATTCCATTGTGGGAGAAAGACGGGATGGAAAACCTTGAAATAAATAAATAAATATAAAACATTAAGAAAACAAAAAATAATGACCATGGAAGAATTCCAAGAATTCATCCTAATAACAAGAAAACTGAAATAGTCAAAGAGTTCCCATATCAATTATTAATCAGAATGGAGACTGCAGTCAAGAAATTAGAAGATAACTAGAACTGGGAAGAACAGCTGTGAGAGAACTGGACAATATCCTAAAGTGTAAAGATACAACTCTGAACACTAAAGCGAGGATTGTATTCTCCATCATCATGTATAGATGTGAGAGCTGGATGGTGAAGGCCAACAGAAAGAAAATCAATTCATTTGAGATGTGTTGCAGGAAAAGAGTGTTGAGGATAGCATGGACAGCCAAGAAGACAAGGGGCAGGAGGTCTAGAACAGATCAAACCCAAACTCTCCCTGGAAGCTAGGGTGACTAAACTGAGTCTGTTGTACTTAGGCCACATCATGAGGAGTCATGAATCATTAGAAAAGTCAATGATGCTAGGAAAGTAGAATTAGGAAACAAATTACAATGGAGAATTGAAAAGCCCAAGTTATTTAGCTACCTGAGGCAGAACAAAACCCACTCACGGAAATCAAGATGCATAGTATGCAAAACTAATCACATTTTTTGGCATACAAGGCAGAAGATCCTGCAAACACCTCTCCCATTTTTGGCATTGAAAATACCGAAGTGGATGCCTCTTTCTATCACATGATAGGGCTAGACGTAAATGGAAACAGTATCTGCTACTGCTATTACCATTACTACTATTTCACTTAGCTTTGACACAAAGCTTCAGAAAGCTCCAGCACACACAGTATGTATGCAGACTCAGTTTCTCCACATTCTCTTTTGTGAGTGGAAGATTCGCTCCTGAATGTGTGATGCTCATTTATGCAGAAGATCTGGTGGAAATTTGACTATCAGAAAATTATCAGATTTAATCCCAGACACATATACAGTGGACCCTTGTTATATGCTGGGGTTTGGTTCCAAGATCCCCGGTGTATAAGAAAATCCATGTATGCTCAAGTCCCATTACATATAATGACATAGCAAAATGGTGTCCCTTATAAAAAATTGAAAATCAAGGTAAATTTATACTTTTTTGGAACATTTTCAAACCGTGTATGCTTAAATTCGTGTATAAAAAATCCATGTATAAGAAGGGCCAACTGTATATTAAATAGGGTTGTGAGAGCAGGACAATCTCACACCCTGAGATTTCAAGGTCAAAACCTGAGACCCCTTGTTATCTCACAGGCAGAGGGGTGTGACATTGATGTTGCAAGTGCGGTGTCACAATGAGGAGCCCTGGTGATGATAATAAGGAGCTTATTGCTTGGCTTTTAAATTTAGCTTACCTCTATCCATCTTAAAGTTTAATTTGGGTGGCATCCTGATGTTTTCAGAAGGTTTTTGTCACCAAATTTGCTGGCCAAAAACAGCCCTGATCCATTCCCAGTTCCAGGAGCACTCTAGCAGCCATTTTCTCAAGCTGGAAAACTCTTAGATCCAAAAAGAGCCAAATGGAGCACTCCTGGAAGCGGGGATGGACCTGGGCTGTATTCGGCTGGCAAATTTGGAGGCAAAAATCATCAGGATGGTTTAAGGTGGATAGAGGTAAGACAAATTTAAAAGCCAAGTGATAAGCTCCTAAACAAGATACTATAAGCATCAACTGCAGTTGCACTGCATATGCCATTCAAATAAAATACACCAAGTCTACACACACACACACACTTTCCAAGGCAGTACTCTTATTCTGATATCTCTCCCCTTTGTCCTGAAGACCCAGTGAAAAGGGTCCACACACACACACACACACACACACACATTTCAAGGCAATGTCTTGAGATTTTTCTCCCCAAGGGCTAGAGAAGAGGATCCTGAGATCTAGCAACACTGAATGCATATTATATAGGACATACATATGCACACTGAGAGGGAGAGAAAGAGGGACCTAAATATCACTGATGTCTATGGAGATTATCACACCTGAGTTTACCATGGTTAAAATGCCAGTAACACACTGCAGAAGCATGAAGTTGTGATAACCAGTCACACTTCTGAAGCATTACTGAAACGTCCCCTCTTCTCTCCCATCAGCAAAATGTCCACAGAGCAGCCATTTCTTCATAATGAAAGTTCCTGTTATTGAAGAAATGGCTGCTCCACAAATGCTTTGCTGATAGGAGAGGAGAGGGGACGCATCAGTGACACTTCAGAAGCATGATCAGCAATCACACCTTTGCACTTCTGGAGTATTTTACCAGCTTTTTAACCACAGGAAGCCTCCCATGTGATAATCCCCTACATCTTGCATAATTTGAAAAGTTGTTCTTCGGGCAACCAGACTTAAACAGAATTTTTAAAGGAATGCTATATTCACAATAACTAAAATAATGGATTTTTTTTAATGACCACTTATCATTAAGTTTTCCTAGGATGTGGAACAGTTAAGCTGCAGCCTGCTTGACTTCTGAGGCTCCGGTAGATATGACCTGAATGTATGGTATCCATAATATTCATGGGAATTATTTTTTAAAAAGAAAAAGAAACAGCTTAGGAAGACAAATAATTCTTAGTCATAACATCTAAACAGTAATTTAACTGTTTAATTTACCACAAATAACACCTATGTAGAATTGTGAAGTATACTGGAATTTAACTGTGAAACACACATGTATTTTGCACAGTAATCAATAAGTAAATTACTAGATTTTGTGCAAAACAAACAGAAAAAGCCTTAAATAAAAGCTACTGGTGACATGTCAGCTTTCAGTTACAATTTCCACCTCCAGCCTACAAGCGATTATTAATGCACCCTTTATTGAAAATTGGAAGGGTGGTGGTGCTGAATTAAAACACAATTGATGGTTGTTGGTCAAAGGTTAGAGTTAACAACTCAGGTTCCTTTCTTATTAGGACTTAAGAGCAACAAATAGAACCAAAATATTTCAGGAAACTTTTGCTGCTGCAATCTACCTGGTCTGTGTATTTGTAAAAGTTGGCCAGAGGGGATGAAAGAGAGAGAGAGAGAGAGGAATGGGCTCTGAGCTGGAAAAAGAAACAACATTGGAAAGGTCAATGTTCAGATGATGGTATCACATCCGCCTTTCATCCTAGCAGTTCATGTGAAGGCCAGGATCCTTGCTTGGCTTTACTTTTGGGAAAACTCTGGCTTTATTTGTTCATGTTGAATTGCTATCAGAGCTCAGTGTCTCAGTGTTGTGTTTTAATAACATCAGTTTCCCCAGACCAGATACATATGAAGTCAGTTAGATGAATCTATAAACAATAGATAGTCACGCAACAGTGGATTTTTGATTCCAAGATAACCTATCCAAGGGCACATCTTCTGAGGCTACAGCTGGTCCTTCAGGCAGCTTCAAAAGAAAACTGTTAATTTCAATGGGAAAGAGCTAAAATATTTATTATTTAAAGTGTAGTTTTGTTTTCTCCCATCCCAGTCTATATAGTCTGACAATTTGTTAATGTCCTGTTGCTCAGATCTCCACAAGAATATATTTCATTTTTAAAGTATAAAAAAGAGGGTAGAATTTCACTAAGCATAGATTTGATCCTCCCTTCTTGACAGAGCAGTACACTTTAAGACTCTTAAATACTGACCTGACATCATGGTTGATGGTGTTTTTTATCAGTTTGCCCTTTGTTTAGTGCTTATGTTTTACTAGAATAATAATTCTCATTCTTACTTCTCAAGTGAAGCATTTTCTGCAAGATGGTGGGTGTCTGTCACATAGTTCTTATTAATTGATAGACTGGTGTAAGAATTTCAGCTCCACTTTTCTACTTTCCATGTAACATTCAGAGTAGCTTATAATTTAAAGATGTGAAACCATATTAAAATGATATCTGAATATATTATTTTAACATGGTTTCACATCTTTAAATTATAAGCTACTCCAAATATATACATAACTATATTCTATATATAACTATATATATATATATATATATATATATATATAAACCAGAATAAAATGTAAGTGTAACTCCTGTCCTTCTTTCCTTTTCTCTAACAAGTACTATGTTAAACGGTCCTGAAAAGCATATCCAGGATTTATATTTTCCAGTAATAATCATCTCACCATAACAGCAGCAGAAACATGTGCTGTTGTTAATTTTGCCCACCATGCTCAAGCATTCACAAGTTTGTGTTGCTACATCTAGAAAAACTTTTAGGTGCTGTATAGGTAAAATCTGCCAATATTAGTCCAAATGAGGCAGTGGAGGTTTATCTTTGTTGGAGGTAGAAATTTCAAAGAATGAAGTCCCAGTCTTTACCTCCCACTTGCTTAGAATTTCCCTGTTGTGGCTAAAGTCATATCTTCAAATTGAGGGAGAATATATTTTTCATTTGGACTATACACAGACTTCTTGAAATATTCTCTGACTAAGAAGGGAGCCTGTGGCTTCACAGAGGACAGAGACAACCTAGAAGACAAAAGAAGTTACTTTATTGCTGCGAATGGACTTTAAATTTTACTTTTATCTCAGTCCTCACATGGCCAAGAAGGGAAGTGGCTGCATTGAGATCCTTCTAGAACAACTGAACTACAACAGAAATTACATCTGGTTTCTTATAAAATTGTAGGCCTATAGCTCTAACATCATCACCTTTCTGTCCCTGTATGTTTTTGTTTTTTTTAATATCTTGTGCCTGAAAGAAAAGAGAAAAGCCAGTGGAGTTTCATAAGTTTGAATAATGTATTTTATGCATTTTGGTTGGTCAATAAAGGCAGCACTCTTTTGTGGTTTTAGTTTTTTGTTGTACTTTGCTGCATGGCCAATGTTGCTACCCCTGAGTATGTTTCCTTTATTTTATTCATTTTATGAGGAAAGCTAAGGTATTTAATGTCAGATGAGGAGGAAGAATATACTGCCCCAGCCTCTTCTCCATTTCTTCTAGGGACAAAAATTAATTTTTACTGGGATAGTGATCCTTTACAAGTCAAAAGTATTCATTTCATACCCTTCAAATGTCCCAGTTTGGTATAGACAGTCCAAATTTACATCTTTTGTCATAAAAAAATCCAATTTATCTATCCTTCTCCCACTACCCTCCTCTGTACTCAGTTTATTTCAGTCACTGCAAACTGAATTGAAAATCGAAATGTGGCTTGCACTGAATTAATGTAGCAAGGAGGGAGAGGATAGGAATGTTGTCCTTCCCAGCAGGCTCAGGCAAAAGCAAAATGCTGCAGCCTCTCCTAGACTGTATGTTCTTTACCTTAATAATGGTTGCCATCTTGACCATTCTGTGATGTTGCTTGGCCATGCATGTCCTGGTTTTCATTCGTGGAATTTTGGAGAGCATGTCATTCACCTCTTAGTGTATCGGCCACCCCGTGCATTAGCGGACTCCCTTAACGAGCTGACACAGCTGGTCGCTGAGCTGATGTTGGAGACGCCCAGGCTTCTTGTCCTGGGCGACTTCAACATCTCCCTCACGGCCAGCTATGTTCCATCCGGTGCGGCTCGGGAATTCATGGAGACCATGGCGGCCATGGGCCTGTCCCAGCTGATACAGGGTCCTACGCATTGTGCGGGTAATATTCTCGATTTGGTCTTCTGTTCGGAGGCGGAAAATCCGTGGGTGGAAATAGCTAATATTTCCCCCTTGTCATGGACGGATCACTTCCTGGTAGAGGCGAAAATCAAGGCTTCTACCCAGATCCCCCCCGGGGGTGGTGGACCAGTTAGGATGGTCCACCCTCGAAGGCTGATGGAACCTGAGAGGTTCCAAGAAGCCTTAGAGGGGCTCACGGTTGGAAATGACGGCGACTCTGTTGATGCCCTTACCGGTATTTGGAATACCGGTCTCTCTGGGGCTATACACAGAATCGCTCCCAAGTGCCCTCTCAGGCCCGCTTCCAAACGTAAGCCCTGGTATACGGAAGATCTCCGGGCGAGGAAGCGGGTTCTGCGACGGCTAGAGTACCGTTGGCGGAAACACCTTCGCTTAAATGACAAGACTCTCCTAGACCAACTGTTAAAGGACTACGGAGAGGCAATACGAGCAACAAAGAACTCGTTCTATGGTGCTCGTATTGCGTCCGCGGAGTCGCGTCCGGCAGAGTTGTTCAGGGTGGTCAGGGAGCTAACTCAGCTCCCTCCCGCCCTGAACCAGATCCTTGAACCTTCTAAGGCCTGCTGTGACTTGTTTAACGACTTTTTTGTGGATAAAACTTCTCGTATAAGCGAAGGTCTGAACGCCGACATTATGGCAGAACCTAGCGTAGAAGTGTCCAGAGCCTCCGTGGACTATGTTACACTGGATCAGTTTGAGTTGGTGAGTACCGAGGATGTGGACAAGATCCTCGGAAGTGTTCGGAAAACAACCTGCTCTCTTGATCCCTGTCCCTCATGGTTAGCGGCCCAGGGGGGGACCGGTGGTAACGCTATTGTTACGCCGGATAATTAATACATCTTTGAGGGATGGGCAATTTCCATCGGATCTCAAATTGGCCATTGTAAAACCGATCCTAAAAAAGCCCTCCCTCGACCCCCTGGTTCATAATAATTATCGGCCTGTCTCGCTGCTACCATTTTTGGGAAAGGTGATCGAGAGGGCGGTTGCGATCCAGCTTCAGGCGGTCTTGGATGAAACGGATTATCTGGACCCATTTCAAACTGGCTTCCGGGCGGGTCACGGGGTTGAGACAGCCATGGTCGCCTTGGTCGATGATCTCCGTCTGGGCATTGACAGGGGAAGAGTGTCCCTGCTGGTGCTCTTGGACATCTCAGCGGCTTTCGATACCATAGACCATGGTATCCTTCTGGGGCGCCTGGCTGAGGTGGGAGTCAGGGGCACTGTGCTCCAGTGGTTCCGCTCCTACCTCTCTGGGAGGTCCCAGATGGTGCAGCTGGGAGACGTGTGCTCCAGCGAGCGGGCCCTTAAAACCGGGGTCCCTCAAGGAGCCATTCTGTCTCCCATGCTATTTAACATTTACATGAAACCGCTGGGAGAGATCATCCGGAGACATGGGGTGCGGGGTTATCAGTACGCTGATGACACCCAAATCATTTTCTCTATGTCTCCGACTGATGCAGTGACTGGGGATGGCGTCTCTCCTCTCGTGGCCTGTCTGGAGTCAGTAATGGGCTGGATGAGGGAAAACCGACTCAAATTGAATCCAGAGAAAACGGAGGTACTAGTGATAGGTTCCCCTGGTCCAGGAATGGCGGTGGTTCCACCTGTCCTGAACGGGGTCACGCTCCCTGTGAAGGACTCCGTGCGCAGTCTGGGGGTGCTTCTTGACTCGTCGCTTCACCTGACTGCTCAGGTGAATGCGACGGTCAAGAGCACCTGTTATCAGCTTCGGCTGATTCGCCAGCTGCGCCCATACCTGGCCCAGAGGGACCTAGAAACTGTTGTACATGCTCTGGTAACTTCGAGACTGGATTTCTGCAACGTACTCTACATGGGGCAACCCTTATACCAAACTCGGAAGCTGCAAATGGTACAGAATATGGCAGCCCGGCTGGTCACTGGCGTATCCAGGACCAGCCACATAACACCTGTGCTAAAAGATCTTCATTGGCTGCCCATCCGCTTCCGAGCTCAATATAAGGGGTTGGTTATTACCTATAAAGCCCTAAATGGCTTGGGCCCAGGATACCTAAAGGACCGCCTCTCCCCGTACATTCCGCCTCGCACCCTCAGAACATCTGGGCAGCAATTACTGAAGGTGCCTGGGGCCAGGTTAGCTTCCACTTCGAGAAGGGCCTTTTCCACAGCTGCCCCAGCCCTTTGGAACGCGCTGCCCATGGAGCTCCGCTCATCTACCACCCTGGCCCAATTTAGGAAGGACCTCAAAACCTTCCTATTCAAGCAGGCATTCCCCGATTAAATATCCTGTGGGCCTCCCTCCTCTTCCGTGGCCATGAGGTTGGGCTAAGGGGCTTTTATTGTTGTTTTTTAGATTATTGTTGTTGTTGTGTATATGTTTTTAACCTTTGTATTCTGCTTGCACTTGCTGCATCATTGTAAGCCGCCCTGATCGTTTGGAAGGGCGGGATACAAATAAAGATTTTATTTTATTTTATTATTATTTTTCCCAATACTTGTTTTGAAACAAGGTGTACTTTGCCTCAGAAACTCACACATTTTGAGGCTTATGGAATATACAGCAGATTTCAGGCTGGAGCCACATTACAGAATTTATGCAGTTTGACACCACATCAACTGTCATGGAATCCTGGGATTTATTAGTTTGTTGTGGCACCAAAACTCTCTGAGAGGGAAGGCTAAATATTTCACAAAACTACAAACCTCAGAATTCCACAGGATTGAGCTATAGCAACTAAAGCACTGTCAAACTTCATTAATTCTACAGTGCAGATGCAATCTCTGGGGTATGTTTATCTTGGAGAGCTGATCCATTTAGGGTGCCATCAAACCAGATGCAACTAGAAAAGGATAACTAGAAAGAAACAAAACTACTTTTGTGAAAGAACACCATAACATTTTTTATTTCAATGTTGGGAAATGGATGCAAAGCATAATAAAAGCAAAAGAAAGCTGAAAACATTGCATTAATTGGTTATGGTTACCACCATTCTTGAGCACGAGGTTTCAGACAGAGAATGCACTTAACTTTTTTAAAAAAAGGTAAGAGAAGAACTAGCAAGTCATGGAATTCATACAGTTGCTTTCCTGTGTTCTAGAAGGTCCCAGAAGTTGCCAAAAAGGGAGAACATAGGCAAAAGAACAATAGCTCCCTTTAGAAAGAGGGAGCAGGGAAAGTCTTGTCCTGAAAGGAGAGTAAAAATACTGTCAAACCCAAAATGAGGAATTTTTTCAGGAAGAATTCATAGCTGCTGCTACTGTAGTTATTTATATTTCACCTTGGCCTATCTGCCTGTACCTATGTGCAAGAAATTAAGTTATTTTATGGCTGCAGCAACTGTCTTTGTAAGAACACTGAGAAAATTTTGAATTATATCCTTGAAAATCTTCTGATACTGATCCCAACACAAGAGGGAGGCCAGATCTGTTACTACAGGTGAGAGTCCAACCAGCCCAGTGTATCAACCCCAAAGATAAAACATCAGGATAGTATGGAGTTAATCAGAGAAAGCCAGCATGATGTAGCGGTTTGAATATTATGCTATGACCCTGGAGACCAGGGTCTGAATCATCACTCAGCTATGGAAACCTACTGGATAACCTTAGGCAAGTCACATTTTTTCAGCCCCAGAGGGTGGCAAAGGCAAACTCCCTCTGGACAAATCTTGCCAAGAAACCCCAGTGATAAGTTCACCTTAGGGTGAACATAAGTCAGAAACAACTTCGAGAAACACAAAGACAAGAAAGAGATAAGAAAAGGTCTTTGACTCAATTTTGATATGTTTCTCCTACCTGCATTCCCATCTCATCCTTCTTTGTACCAAGAGCTGAGCATGCTTCTATTTTAACATTATTCCTGCACAGAAATTCTTGCACATTTTTGTACATATTTTGCTATGTGTATGATTTTTCCCCCTAGACCTCCCCTGGGCCTAACACATTTTGGTATCCATTTTCTCCATCAACTAAAGCAGGACTAAACAAGTGTTAGTGGTCAGTGGGCTTATTAGCCCCCCAGGAATATGGGAATGTGTGGGGACAGTTTTACCGCATTTTTGTCCCTTTTTGCCCAACCACTGGATCATTCTCCCTTTTTTAAAAGGCCTCCCTGAGTTCTAAAATGGCCTGGAGGACAAAATGGGGCAAAATTGCCTCCAGGAATCCCAGGGGTTGTTGAGAAGTATCTTTGAGGCATTTGGGAGCACATTGTTAAAACATCAAAAATGAGGGAGCTGTGGGGGGGCTGGGTGCTCAAAAATGATCTTGGGGCAGTTTGCAGGACCACTTTGTCTACCCTTGGACAAGAATGTGTTTGTGCATAGTTTTCAGTTTAGCACATTGGAGACATTTGCCTGGTTTAAATTAACACATGGTTTTGTACATATTTTATTTCTCTGAAATTAACTATTTACTTTCTACTTTCTCACAAGTAACTAACAGTTACTTTTATATTTGTTTTTAATTGTAACTAACTACTTCAGGGCTTTGGGGTCATAATGGTAACTAAATTTCCTGAACTTTGATGTTGCAACAGGGGAAGGTTATAATTGTAATTTGTTATTTACAGTGAGCCCTTGGTATCTGCTGGGGTTTGGTTTCAGGACCCACCTTGGATACCAAAATCCATGGATGCTCAAGTCCCACTATATACAATGGCATAGTAAAATGGTGTCCCTTACATAAAATGGCAAAATCAAGGTTTGCTTTTGGGAATTTGTATATTTTAAATATATATTTTCAGGCTCTGGATGCTTGAATTCATGGATAAAGAATTTGTGAATATTGAGGGGTGACTGTACCAGCAAGCATCTTCAACCACTCAATGTGGTATAGTGGTTTGGATGCTGGACTAAGACTCTGGGAGACCAGGGTGCAAATCCCTGACCAGCCATAGAAACCGACTGGGTGACTGAGTAAATAATGTTCTCTCAGCTTAAGAGAAAGACAATGGCAAACCCCTTTTGATCAATTTTTACCAAGAAAACTCTGTGATATGATCACCATAAGTCAGAAACAACATGAAGGCACATGATGACAACAACTACAGTTTTCACTTATGGTGAATGAGAGACCTCCATGAGCCCTGGAACATCAGCCAGCCAACTCACGTCTTCCAAACTCAGGACTGTGGCTTCCGTGATTTCATCAATCCATTTGTAATGCAAGGGTATAATAATGGAAATATTTGGGAACTGTTATGCATCCTACTACTTGCTCCATGCAAATGTTGCAGGATTGAAGCCTAAGAAGCTGGGAGTAATTGCAGTGCTGCTAATGAGAGCTCTCCTGTGGGGGAGCTAGATGATGATGTGGTTTCCCCTCAATAACTTCTCCACACACAATGAGCTGTGAAGGCAATGTTTCTCAAAGCCTGGAAAGGCAAAAGCCAAAGGGAGATGTTTGCCAAGTGTTTTAAAAATGTGTATATATCTGTGCTAAGTGGCAGGAGGCTTCAAGTAGCTTTTTATAGTCTCTCACTATGATGTTCTGATGAACAGAAATACCAAATGAATGGCTTCCAGAAACAATGGGAAAGCCATAGCTCTTGTTTCTCTTTGGCATGAGTTTCTCTTTAAGGAAGGGGGAAAGAGGAGAAACCAAGAAAGAATTAATTTCAAAGGAAGAAAGCATGTTCAACATATTTTTAAATAACTCACTTGATTTACAAAATAAAGTAATAGAGGCCATGCTCATAAATATACATATATGTATATTGCCCAGAATGCAAAACAATTCCATCTGGAGAATTGGGTATTGTTTTGAACAAAGGGCTTCCACTCAAGTCATTAATAGTGTATTTTATTAAAGGAAAATTGGCTTCAAAAGCGGTTGAAATTTGTGGGAATAAAAATAAAACTGGGATGAAAGCAATTATCCTCTACCCTGCTCCTTCCCTCATGTTCATTTGTCTGTCCTAGACAGAGAGAGAGGAGCAGCAACTCTGCTGTCTTCTGATCCGTCTATGTTTGATCTTCTTGTGCCCTCTCTCCTGCTAAGATGTTGGCGCCAAGGGAAAGGCAGGGTGTTGTGTCCACACTGTATGACATATCACTATTTTCAACAAGTGGTGCAGACAAGGCAAGACTTTGGGCAGATGTCCAGAGCTCCACTGGGCAGAATGAGTAGGAGATTCCCCAGTGTAACAATGCTGGCTTACCAGATTTTGAAGTAACTAATGAAGTACACATTGCAGCTTAAAGAGCTGGGTCTCCATAAGACTATTAGGACCCCAGTCTAAAGTGACCAAACTCCTCTGCTTTTAACTTGCAGCAGGCTCATCTGAAAGTGTGTGTGTCGGGCCGGGAGGGTAGAGATCTCACAATTCCATGCAGATAAATAATTTACTTACCATATATACTCAACTATAAGTCAACCTCATTTATAAGTTGAGGCTAGGTTTTTGGGGCCAAAATTATGGATTTTGATATTACCCATGGATAAGTCAACATGGCATATAACAGAGGACCTAAAAGCTGAAGCAAAGGAAAACAACGCCAAAGAATTTACAAAAGCCCAGCAGGTATAACTCTTTATGCTTGTACTAAAGACTGGATGGATGAGAGAGTAAGGGGGTGGTCAGTGCTTCCAGGACAGATTATGCTCTTGCCTTTTACCAAGGGGATGGCTCCTTTATAAAATGAGAGTTAAAGTACAGTACTAACATTGTTCCATGTATAAATCGACTCAGGTTTTTGGAGTTAATTTTTTGACTAAAATTTTTAGACTTATACATGAGTATATATAGGATTTTAAAAAAAAAGTTCATAACAAAATAATGAGCAGAACTACATCCACAAATTTGGAAATGAACTTTGGGGTTTAGACGGTTGAAAAGAAAGGGAACGTCTTGACCATTAGACCAGATTTCCAAATTTCCTAAAAGTGAGCAAACTAGAAAGGTATAACCCTGAACTTTATCACACAGGCCCTGGAACGGGCCTGTTGCATTCTAAAAGGGAACATGATGGAGACAGGAGGCAGCATAGAATGCATCTTACCACACAGGGAGAACGCTGCCACCACTGCCAGATATTTCCATCACATTCTGGATGTCTTCCCCAGGGGGCGATTTTCAGGAACGCTTCCCAAAATTGCCCCCTCTGGGACACATCCAGAATGTGATGGGAACGTTTGGCAGCGACGGCAGTGTTCTCCCTGTGTGGTAAGATGCATTCTATGCTGCCTCCCATCCCCATCACGTTCCCTTTCAGAACGCAACAGGCCCATTCAAGGGCCTCTGCGATAAAGTTCCCTGATTCAATTTATTTGTTATAAGCAAATTAGTTTCATAAGGGGATGAGTCCATCCTGCTGTAGACCAAGTTCTAATTTGTTCTCCAGATGCCAATCCCTGTGTAACCAAAACCAGAACCATCAGTGCACACAAGGGAACTTTCAGTGCCCTTCAAGAAACACGAGAATTTGCAGAACTACAATATAATGGAGTACAACAGGAAATCCCAGGAGGAGGAATTCAAAATAGCCCAATGAAGACTGAGCATACTCTGTGTCCCAAGAACATTACATGTCTATTGTGAGAAAAGGGACCGAAAATTGAGGAGGGGGAGAATAGAGTGTCCTGAAAAGGACATGTCTAGAAGCCAGAAAGGACCACTAAGAACCACCTGTATTTTGTTACAGGTCCCAATTCTGTTCCTCTAATGTGGATACTTTGCTTGTAGGTGTCTATGCCCTCCAATAGACTGTTTCTTGTATATCATCTTCTTGACCATGTAGTGAACTTGACTAGACTGGAAACACACTTTTGGTGAGAGAGGAAAGACAGTCCAGAGTCTGCTTTTCAAAACAATTTTCTTTTTCTATGCCAGCGCTACATCTCTGTGTGCTAACTAATTACCTTCTGTTGGTGCCATATTTTCCCCTTCCTGTGTATTTCAAAAGGGCAGGTTGCAGCCAATGGAATGTCTTTCTGTGGGTAAGTAAAAGTCAGAACTTTTCCACTGTGATGTGAAGTTACATCTTCATGGTTTGCCCCATCTCTCCTTTGGCTTATAAGATACCACATGATAATTCAACCTAAATACTGCTGGCTTCCATGTAAACCTTTCAAACCAAGAGCAGAGTTGAAAGAAGTGGTTTCAGTGGCAGGGCACTGTGCCGAGACTATCAACCACACTTGGCTTCAGATGACATTATGAAGCTCCAAAAGTCGACAGAAAAACATAAAAAACATCATAAATACTCATTTTCAGAAAATCTGTCTTGAGACAGTAAACTTAATAAAGACTGATGGACATCCTGCTAACACAGCAATAAGGAAATAAGGAACAGGCTAGCAAGCCACACTTGAGGTTTGACTTTCAGGGTTGGGAGAAGTGGTAATGCATGGAGTTTGATGTCCCTTTCCAGATTCTTCAGTTAAGTCTGACCTGCTTATTTATTGCAAAGTGTGGCATATAATGTTATTGTTAATTGCCCTCAAGTTGATCTCGACTCATGGCAATCCTATGGATGAGACATCTCTAAGACCCCCATATCCTCCACTACTCTGCTTAGGTCTTGTAGACTCTGGCTGGTGACCTCTATCACAGAGTCTATCCATATGGTGTGTGGTCTTCCTCTTTTCCTACTACCATCTACCTCTCCTAACATGATTGGTTTTTTTCTAGTAAGTTGTGCCTTCTCATGATGTGGCCAAAGTACGACGGCCTCAGTCTGATCATCTTGGCTTCCAGGGATATTTCAGGAGGGTCTGTTCAAGGACCCATTTGTTGATCTTTTTGGCTGTCCGTGGTAACCTTTTAGGGACAATTATAAGAAGGGTGGCACTTGGCTTGATAACAGTACTTGTGAAAGTAATCTAGGAACCTTGGTAGACTATAAGCTCTAGACCAATAGAAGTAATAGTGCCACTTTATTCTGCTTTGGTCAGGCCTCACCTAAAATACTGTGATTAGTTCTGGACACCACAATTCAAAAAAGATGTTGACAAGCTGGAGTGCATCCAAAGCAGGGTGTTCAAAATGGTTAAAGGTCTGGAAACCATGCCCTACAAAGAGAAGCTTATAGAGCTGGGTATGTGCAGCCTGAGGAAAAGAAGGTTAAGAGGTAACATGATAGCCATGTGTATATATTTGAAAGGATGTCATATTGAAGAAGAAACAAACTTTTCTGCTGCTCCAGTGACTAGGACATGGAGCAATGGATTCAAACTACAGGAAAAGAGATTCCAACAAAACATTAGGAATAACTTCCTGAAAGTAAGAGCTGTTCAATAGCAGAATACAATGCTTTGGAGTGTGATGGAGTCTCCTTCTTTTGAGAGTTTTAAACAGAGGCTGGATGTCCATCTGTCAGAAATGCTTTATTGTTTCTTTCTGCAGGGCAGAGGGTTGGAATGGATGGTCCTTATGGTCTCTATGATTCCATGATTCTATGACCAATATAGGCTGTGGCTTAGCAATGCACAGGTCTAGGGCTGGCAGATCTCGGGGCTTAACCCTGAGTCTCAGCATCTTGGTTCTCCTCTACAGTACTGAGAGCAATGGGAAGGAATCTCAGAGCAAGAGCAACATCTTGAAAAGTATAACTCCTATGAGCCTGCCCAAGTTTTAAGATCCTGAACAGAATGGTTTCTTTCTGTTTTGCCACCATCATAGATGCATTTGGTGAGGACGTGGGCAAGCTTTCTCAGTTGCTGAACCCTGATTGTCAGCCCTGTCTGCTCTCTTTCCTATACCTGCAGGGAAATATCTTTTTATTTAGGCAGGGCTTTGGCTCTTATGTAACTGTGGCAGAAGGCTCTCTTTAATCGGGTATATTATGGATTTTCAAATATTTTTTTCACTGTTTTAATGTGTATTTAACTGTTGTAATTTAATATTTTAAATGGAACTGTTCATTTAAAAACATTAGTATCAAATAGGTTTTTAATGCACTTTGTTCTTAACTTGATGCAAGTCTTCTTAGGTCCCAACCTACAAGAAAGTTGGGATATAAAATAAATAAATAAATTTGTTACCTTCATAACTAGGTTGCCTCCACAATCCTGATCACTCCAGTTCACGGGTGAGCAAAAGTACAGCCCTGGACATGCATGTGGATAGGACTGTTTTCAAGGCCTTTCCAGATTCCTCAGACTACTCTTTCTTTTCCTAACACCACAACCCAATAACTTTTTCTCCTGGAAACTTAGCAATTCCCCTTTTATGCATGTTAAGGGACTCTCTCCTGGTACTTTTTAACATTTTAAAATACCAGTTTTTCAAAACCAGAAGTAGACTTTTAACCACTTCTGGTTTTATTTGTTTGTGGAGGGAGTGACATTTTTGGTAGTCCATGTGTCCCCTGTAGAGTCCCAGAACAGAAAATTGGCCCTTGGACCGAACACAATTGCCCACCAGAGTTCTAGGTGAATGCCAGATGTCAAAAACCCCTGCACAATAGGTCAAGGGGAAAAAGCTTTATACAAATTTATAAGAATTTTCACACTTTTTTGCTTTGCTTTTTTGTTTTTGCTTGTTTTGATTTGGGTTTTTTTGTTTTGTTTTGTTTTGTTTTGTTTTGCCAGGTTCACAGGCTGGTGGGAAAATGAGCTCAAACAGTGCCATGAAAATAAGAAACTGAACAAAATTTAAATGGGCAGATTTGCCTAGTGTCACTGAAACAGCTGAATGAGATAAATATTCCAGTGTTGGATTGGTGTGCCTCTCCTGAAAAGAAATGCTGTAAGTACTCTAATAAATAAATATGTTTTTTATTTATTTTAAGTTTTGTATGTCGTTAAATAATTTTATATTGTTTTAATTGTGACTATTTTAATTGTTTTTCAAATTGCATTGGAAGATTTTAATTGATTTTCTTCTGTGAGCTACCTTGAGTCCCACTCCAAGAGAAAGGTGGCATATGAATAAAACAAACAAACAAACGTGTTGGACTTACCCTTGTGCATGTCACTAACAAGGTATCAGTCCTGGACCCCCATAAAATTCTGTGAGGAAACCAAGACAATTGCTCTGGTTCATTCAGGAAACATTAATTGGCATAGCTAATTTTTAAAGAGGTTGCCACAGATGATTTTAAATATATGAAGGAAAGATGTGTCAGTGGCAATTAGCTTTGATGACTACATGGATCCTGTGAATTCAGATCTAATAGCTTACTAAAAGCTGCTACAGTAAAATCAGAGAAACACTGTTGTCTTCATACCCATAGTAGCCAGATGCTGGGCTAGTTGGAACTTTGGTGTGATCTGTCAGGATTCTTCGTACTTCCTTAGAAATACATCACTTCTGAAGAATTAGAGCAGCAGAGATTATAAAGATTATCATAGGACACTAATGTAGATACAAAGTTATTCTTTGTTGATTTTTATCCTTTCAGAGTGCATCTACAAGAGACTGCACATTACACAACATAACAGATCCTAGAAAGTTTGTTTTAAGACAAATAAATCAAATGTCATGCCGAAGCCTTCTATAACTAAATAGCTGTGATATGATACCTTCGGATGGCTTCTTTATGGTCATTCTTCTTAAAAGTAACTTTCCAGCCTCTACAACAGAGAAGCTCACAGAAATTAAAGCAATATACATTTTAGCCAGTACTCATTCCTGAATGTATCAGGTTTAGCAGCCTTAGATAGTATGTTAGTATTATGTATCTTCTTTTTCCTGGGCAATTCTTTGTCCCACCATGTTTTCCTATTTCTTCTTAGGCTCTGTTAAAAACAGTTGTTCATATGCTATTTCCTCTATACAAATACACACAGATACACATTTCTGGTCTCAATTTTTTTTACCATGCTGCTTATCATGTCTGGAATCATCATTCCCCCCCACCCCCCCGTCAAGCAATCTCTTCCTCTCTCCTCACAACTGAATTGATTGGCAAACCTTCTTAGACCATCACAGCTTTGTATTTCTATGTCATCAGATTCATAAATACTTATATATCATTGTCCAGTGACACAAACTGAGGATGTGAACTTCTTCCATCCAAAATCATTGTGTTTAAGATGTTAAGATGTTGAGTAGAAAGCTTTCTGCTTAGTTATAGTTGATCAACCTACTGGGATGCAGCTGGCCTGAGTGTCTGCAAGACAAGAATGTAGTTCTACAAACAATATTTGAGAGAAAAATAGCACATGAAGGACAACATCTGAATGACTCTTCCTATTTAGACTTACATCAGGAACAGAGCAATGGAACTTTGTTGACCACAGGCTCAAATACTGGAAATATTTGATTGCGGTCAAATGTCTTGCACTTATATTACTTAGGTAGGTTTGATTTTGTAAATTAAATTTAGTAATATTCTAACTGTGTTGAATCACACACACACACACACAAAAGCTCCCCTTGCAATCTCCTTCCTTTCTTCATTAGAAGACACTGAACTTATAATAAATATATTTCACATTGCAAAGAAAACACTCTCATTAGCAGAGCTGTTTTTGGCTTGCATGTGTGTGATAAAATGTCTAGTAACAATTGGCAAGGTTTCTGCAGAGGGAGAAGTTCCCATGGTTAGATCTAAAGCCCAAATACTTGGAACAAATTAACACCAGCCAAGAAAGTGAGGCTAATTACTGGAACACTTGAAAGATGAGGTTTATCCCACTTGGAGGGGAAAATGAAGTTTGCCATCTTGAGTTTCTTGGGCCTTCATCCCACTGTCTTTCTACACCACATGCAGGTAATATCAGGACAGTGAAAAACCCATCCAAGAAACCTCTCCTTCACCCAGGTCAGTGCCACTAAAGATTTTGGATGACATTTCATAGCTAGAGAGTAGGGACATAGGGAGCTGGCTATCCTTTCGTCTATGTTTTCTCATTAGTGGTTTTGCATCACTGAAAGGCATCTTCATTGGAGGCCCAATATCCCAGCAACATGCTGCTTTAATCTGGGGTGGCTTTTGAAAAAAGCAGAGTGCACACAATTCAATAGGAGAACAGACATCTTTCCTAATATGTTCTTTGGAGAGTGACTCTGTAAATCCTGCAGGCCCTGTTGGCACATCTGCCTTTGGTAACATTTTAATGGAGCAAAATTACCCAGTAACCGCACTGATGTTGACCTTTGATGCACAAATACATAAAATGATCTCATATATATAAGAGAAATATGTATCCTTTGGTGTTTAACAAATGATGTCTGATTTCAAAGTGTTTCAGCATCATGTATACCTAGGAACTGATACAAACTCAAGCCCTGTTCTCATTATGTAAGCATGTTGACTCAACACAGGAAGGGAGGATCACGCTAGCCCTCCATCCCTTCATCTACATTTCCAGCACTCTCTTCACATGGCATGGCAAGTCTGACTAGGAATGCTTCTCTTGTGCGTGGACGGTCTCCACGAGATCATGAAACCCCATTTCCCCACAGATAAGGATTCCCAGTAGGGCTGCCAGGTTAGCACTATGCCAGTCCCTTTAAGGCCTAGTGGCTGAACGTTAGAGACAACCTCTTGTGATATAGCAGAAAACAGGTCTTAATAAGGTTACAAGGCCCAGCTACTGAGGAACCCATTAAGCATGATACATAACACAATTGCACAAAGTTTAAAATTCCAAGTCTAACAAATGAATAAAATACATATAATATTGTTGCAGTAGTTAACTGCCCTCAAATCAACCTCAACTCATGGTGAAACATCTCAAAGATCCCCTATCCTCTACCTCTCTAAGCAAGTCCTGCAGACTCAGACCCATGTTCTCCTTGACTGAGTCTAGCCATCTGACTCTTCCTCTTTTTCTGCTGCCTTCCACTTTTCCTAGCATCATTGTCTTTTCTAATGAGTCTTTCCTTCTCATGGTGTGTCCAAAGTACAACAACCTCAATTTAGTCATCCTGGCTTCCAGAGAGAGTTAGGCTTTGATCTGTTCTAGGATCCATTTGTTTGTCTTTTTGGCCATACACAGTATCCTCAACACTTATCCAGCACCACATCACAAATGAGTTGATTTTCTTTCTGTCTACTTTTTTTTTACTGTCAGCTCTCATATCCATACATGGCGATGAGAATTACAATGGTTTGGAGGACCCTTTAGCATTCAGTGTTATATCTTTGCACTGTAGGCTCTTGTCTAGTTCTTTCATAGCTGCCCTTCCCAGTCCTAGTCTTTTGACTTTTTGACTGCAGTCTCCACTCTGATCAATGTTTGATCTAAGGTATAGGAAATTTTTTTTTTATGGTTTCTATTTAATCATTATCTAGGATGAATTTGTGTCGTTCTTCCATGATCATTATTTTTGTTTTCTTAATATTTGCAATAAGCCTACTTTAGCACTTTTGTCTTTGACTTTTTTTTAGTAATTGTTCCATGTCTTTATTGTTTTCTGCTAATAGTATAATGCCATCTGCATATCTTAGGTTATTAATATTTCTTCCTCCAGTCTTCGCTCTTCCTAGCTCTGAGTCTAAGACTGCTCTGTGTATGATATTTTATGCCTACATGTTGAATAAATAGGGTGATAGAATGCATGCTTGCCTGACTCCTTTCCCAACTGGGAACTATTCTGTTTCTTTGTATTCAGTTCTGAGTGCAACCTCTTGTCCTGAGTGCAGGTTATGCATCAAGAGAAGCAAATGTAGTGGCATGCCCATTTCTCTAAAAATAAACCATAGCATACATACAGTTTACGTACACCTTTAAAAGCAGCACTCTTGCTCTGAGATTCTTCTTCCTCACTCTGACAGCTAGAGAAGAGAGACTAGGCCCTGTGACTCCAGGCCAAACCTTGAAACCTACCAACCATCATCCCCATTAACTTGGAGGGTTTCCACACCTAGTGGAAGAACTCTTATTCAGACTGAGCACTTAACAAAATTGGTAGTAGCTAAGCAAATATATTTTGAACAGGCCAACAAACCAAGGAGATGGTTGGCTTATAAACTGAGGAAAATTTTTGAAAAAAGGACAATTAATAAAATAAATAATAGGGAAGATGTTATTACAGATTAAAGAGAAATTAAAAAGATTTTTCAGTTGTATTACTGTAAGATATATAAAAGGAAAAGTTTGTAAAGCAGAAATTAATGAGTTCTTGAACAAACAAGACATTAAACAGATTAAGAAGAGCGAAAAAGAAGAATTAAATAGGACAATTATAAGAATGGAAATTGAAGAAGCAATTTAAAAGTGCAAGTTAAATAAAACACCTGGTCCTGACAGTTTTACAGCACTTTATTATAAAACTTATAGGGAACAATTGTGGTCACTATTTCAAATAACAGCTAATTCAGTATTACAAACAGGAGCACCGTAAACGTGGGGAGATGCAAACATTTGTTTAATCCCAAAGGAAGATAAAATAGATTTAGAACCTTCACGTTATAGACCAATTTCATTACTAATTGAAATTGTTTAGTTTAGGTTATAACATTTTTACTGCAATTTTGGCATCTAGTTTGCAGAAAAATTTACACAAATTAATTGGGAAGCACAATGTGGATTTTTACAAAATAGATATTTCAAGGACAATTTAAGAAAATACTAAACACAATAGAATTTTCAGAAAGACATTCCAATAAAAAGTAGCATTAATATTTCTAGATACAAAAAAAGCTTTAACTGTGTAAATTTAAAATTTATGTTTGGAATTTTAGTTAAAGTGGGAATGGGAAACAAGTTTCATTCCTGGATCAAAGGAATTTATAACAACCAACAAGCAAAAATCATAATTAATGGAGAAAAACAAAATTAGTAAACATTCAAAGAAGTACAATGCAAGGATGCCCTCTATCCCCACTACTATTTGTTTGCATGATTGAGATCTTCATTGGTTTGATTAGAAAGAATGCAGTCATTAAAGGTTTGAAAGTTTAAAAAGATGAACATAAAATTAGAGCATCTGCCGATAACATTACAATAATTTTGGAGGATCCACTAGAAAATATTCAGGAAGTAAAAACGATATTACAAGAATTTGGCTTAGTGTCAGGATTGAAAATAAATAGAGATAAAACAATAATGACAGTCAAAAATATGACTAAAAAAGAAGAGCAAGCAAGTATTTGGATATAGTAATAACTAAAAACAACTCGGACTTATTTAAAAACAATGACAGGAAAATTTGGAGTGAAATTAAGAAAGATCTAATGAAATGGAAAGATCTGAAATTATCCATATTGGGGAAAATAGCTTCTATAAAAATGAGTGTATTGCCAAAACTCTTGTTCTCGTATCCGAAAACCTGGGATAAAAGGAAAAATTCTGTATGATGCCAAAGAGAGTGGGGACTGGGCCTTCTGAACTTATATTTTCAGGCAGCATGTTTGATGTGTATTAGAGATTGGGCAATACTATAAAATACTAGCTTGTTAAATTTAGAAGGGGGGGAAATTAAATTTGGAGTTATTTATTTATATTATTTATTTATGGTATTTATACCCCGCCCGTCAGCCCTAAAGGCTCTCAGAGCGGCTTACAATTATTATTTTTAATTAGATGGTTCCCTGCCCTCAGGCTTACAATCTAAAAGACACGACACAAAAGGAGAAGGGAATGATGGAGGGAAGGCATGCCCACCTTCGGTTTGGTAAAGAAAAAACAAACAAAGATTTTAATAATCATTATATCAGAAGAGCTCTATTGAAGACATGGAAAATATATAAGGGAAGGTGCCCAGCACATACACCCCTGTGGATATCATCATATGAGGCATTTTATAAAAGAGAAAATATATTAAAGGAATTAATCGCACATGGGGATATGATTATTTATTGAGATAAATAACTATCCAGCCTTTGTTTAAAGACCTCCAAGGAGGGAGATTCCACTACACTCCGAGGGAATGTGTTCCACCGTCGGACAGCCCTTATTGTCAGGAAGTTCTTCCTAATGTTGAGGTGGAATCTCTTTTCCTGTAACTTGCATCCATTGTTCCGGTTCCTAGTCTCCTGGAGCAGCAGAAAACAAGCTTGCTCCCTCCTCAGTATGACATCCCTTCAAATATTTAAACAGAGCTATCCTATCACCTCTTAACCTTCTCTTCTCCAGGCTAAACATCCCCAGCTCCCTAAGTAGTTCCGCGTAGGGCAAGGTTTCCAGACCCTTCACCATTTTAGTCGCTCTCCTTTGGACATGCTCCAGTTTCTCCACATCCTTTTTAAATTGTGGTGCCCAGAACTGGACACAATATTCCAGGTGGAGTCTGACCAGAGCAGAATATTTTTATCATTCAGAAATAAAAAGGGAACAGTTGTTACAGTATTGCTCACAGTCGTAAGAATCGAGTCATCGTATTCAGGTGTTCAAAATCAGATTAGAGGAGATCTGTTGGATAGGCCCGCCAGAAGAGATCCATCTTCAATGCCCTCTTGAAGGCTTCCAAAGAAGATAAAAGACGGATCTCTTCCGGCAGGTTGTTCCAAAATCTAGGGGCCATCGCAGAAAGCATTTTACAAGAGGTGGTTTTCAACCTGGTTTTGGGGTGTTCTAATATTTTTGTGCTAGATGTCCTGAGAGTGCAGAGCGGAATATGTAGGGAGAGGTGTTCCCTTAAGTAACTCAGGCCCAGGCCATGTAGGGCTTTATAGATAATAACTGACACTTTGTATTGCACCCGGAAGCTAATCTTCAGTCAATGTAGAGATTTCAACACTGGTGTAATATGCTCTGATCTTGGTGTCCTGGTGATCAGTCTGGCTGCACCATTCTGAATCAGTTGGAGCTTCCGAACTTGGTACAAAGGTAGCCCCATGTAGAGCGCATTACAGAAATCTAAACAAGAGGTTACCAGTGCATGTACTACTGTTTCAAGGTCCCCCTGAGCCAAGAAGGGACACAGTTGGCGTATCACCCGAAGTTGACACCTTGCACTCCTGGCTATCGCCTCCACCTGAGATGTCAACTGTAGAGATGAGTCCAGGAGTACTCCCAAACTGCGAACTTCATCCTTCCAGGGAAGTGTGACCCCATCAAGAATGGGTTGGGAAATCTCCTTCCCCAGACCAGGGGCACCTATCACGAGCACCTCCGTTTTCTCTGGATTCAGCTTGAGTTTGTTTTCCCTCATCCAGCCCATTGCTGACTCAAGGCAGGCATTCAGAGGAGAGATGCCATCCTTAGTCACTGCAACAGTTGGAGCCATAGAGAATTGAATTTGGGTATCATCGGCATATTGATAACACCACGCCCCATGGCTCCAAATGATCTCTCCCAGCAGCTTCATGTAAATGTTAAAAAGCATGGGAGACAGAATGGCACCCTGAGGGATGCCAGATGTCAGTTCTCTTTTACGAGAACAACTGTCCCCCAGCATCACCATCTGGAATCTGCCTGAGGAGTAGGAACGGAACTACTGGAGCGCAGTGCCCCCAATACCTAACTCGCTCAGGTGTTCCAGAAGGATATCATGGTCAATGGTATAGAATGCCGCTGATGTGTCCAAGAGCACCAACAGGGTCACACTTCCCCTGTCGATGCCCAGACGGAGATCATCAACTAGGGCGACCATGGCAGTCTCAACTCCGTATCCCACCCTAAAGCGAGTTTGAAATGGGTACAGATAATTGGCTTCATCCAAGACAGCCTGGAGTTGGAAGGTGACTGCCCTCTCGATCACCTTGCCCAAAAATGGTAATAAAGACACTGGCATATAGTTATTCCTTATCAGGGGGTCTAGAAGGGTTTCTTTAAGAATGGCTTAACCACTGCATGTTTAAGTGCTGATGGAAATTTCCCCTTTCTAAGGGATGCATTTATTATAGTCTGAAGCAATGATGTTACAGCATCCCCTCCCTGAACGGTCAGCCAAGATGGGCAGGGATCGGGAGGGCAAGTCGTCTTCTTTACATGTCCAAGGAGCTTGTCCATTTCATCGGTACTCACAAGCTCAAAACGATCCAGTCTAACGCAGTCCACTGGATACCTCTCTCATAGTCTCTGTTGTAATGCTGGCATCCAGATCGACCCTTATCTGAGAGATCTTATCGGCAAAGAAGTCATTGAATGCGTTACAGCAGGCCATTGTTGGTTCTAGTAATATGTTTGGGGTGGGAGGCAGCTGGGTTAGCTCTCTAACCACCCTGAATAGCTCTGCTGTACGAGACTCTGCAGATGCAATACATGCAGCACAGAACAATTTTTTTTGCTGCATTGATTGCTGCTCCATAGGAAACTAAAAGGTTTCCTAGGAGCATCTTGTCAGATAAGCGTCGGTGTTTCCGGCAGCGGCGCTCTAGTCATCGCACAGTTTGCTTCATTTTCCGAAGATCTTGAGCATACCATGATTTTTTTTATTTGAAGCAAGCTGGAGAGGACGCTCGGGAGCGATGCTGTCTATAGCCCTGGTTAGGTCTTTATTCCAGGTATCAACCAGGGCGTCGAAAGAATCGCTGTCATTTCCAACCATAAAACCCTCTAGGGCTTCCTGGAACCTTTTAGGTTCCTTTAGCCTTCGAGGGTGGATCAGCTTAATGGATCCTTCACCCCTGAGGGGGGTGTGGGTAGTGGCTTTTAGGCCAATCTTGATCAGGAAATGGTCCGTCCATGACATTGATGTTGATAACCTCTGCCCACGGGCTTTCCTGTTCCATACAGAAGACCACATCAAGTGTTACTTGCACAATGTGTCAGACCCGAAATTAATTGGGACATGCCCATGGCTGTCATGGAAGTCATGAACTCCTGAGCTGCCCTTGCAAGATCTGATGAGCCAGCCTCGAAGGGGATGTAGAGGTCCTCCAAGACAAGAAGTCTGGGGGACTCCAGCACCAGCTACGAGACTAGTTGTGTCAGCTCGGCCAGGGGTTTGTTAGATTACGGGGTGGACGGTGAAGCAACAGAATCCCCAGACTGTCCCTAGCCTTCAGGGTCAGGTAAACACACTCAATGTAATCTGTCTTCTGGACAGGTCTCCTGGTCAAAGTGATGGTATTCTTGTAGACCAAGGTCACTCCCCCCCCCACCCATTTTCCCTAACCTGCTCCTGAACCGCATATCTGGCAGGGAGGGTCTTAGCCCAGGTTATGCTGTTGTCCTCTCCCAGCCAGATTTTGGTAAAGCAGGCCAGGTCGGTGTTCTCTTCTTCTAACAAATCATGGATGACATGAGATTTGTTCTTTACCGACCTGGCATTGCATAAGAGCAAGGTACGGGTCTGTGGTATGGTTGGAATGACCCTTGGATCTTTTGGGCTAACAGAGTGGGTAGAAGATGGGATAGATTTCAGACATCAATCTTGTCTTCATTCATGTTTCATTCCCACTCTGTTAACGCTATATCTCCCATTGCCTCACACTGCTCCAATTGGCCTCCTTCTTTCAGAGTCTGTGTCATTACAATCTAACCTAGCCTCGTCATTGCCCCCTTCTGTATTCATGTGATTTTCCACATGAAAATCATATAAGTGAATTATAACAGTAATGATGTTCTCAAAGAATTCACTATTATCAAAGAGCTAATTAAGATAGTTAACAATTAAGCTAAACTATCTATATCATGAATATAGATACTATCTGTGGCTGGCATCTTCAGAGAATGCTTTGCCTGGAAAAAGTTAGGTGTATATATTCTGTGTGAGCCTGGGAATGCAGGAGTGATTTGCATGTGTATTGTTCTGTGCTGATGGCCGGCCTCTTTTGCATTACCCTCCCAGCCTGAGGCTTTTCCAGGCAAAGCATTCTCTGAAGATGCCAGCCACAGATGCTGGCGAAACGTTAGGAAGAAACTTTTCTGGAAACTTTCCACATAGCCCGAAAAACCCACAAAAAAACTATTGATGCCGGCCATGAAAGCCTTTGACTTTACAGAGAGGTGTAGGATTAATGTGTTATTCTCTTCCTCTTACTACTTTAACATAGACTCAGTATTAAAGAAATAACTTTGACCTTGAATGTAAGAATCATCCAAGCCATTGTTATTCCACATCACCATGTACAGATGTGAAAGCTGGACAATAAAAAAAGCAAGAAGAAAATCAACTCATTTAAGATGTGGTACTAGAGAAGAATACTGAGAATACCATGGACAGCCAAGAAGATAAACAAAAGGGTTCTATAACAGATCAAGCCTGAAGTCTCTCTGGAAGCCAATATGACTAAATTGAGGCTTTTGGATTTTGGCCACATCATGAGGAAAAATTAATCATTTGAAAAGACAATAAAGGTGAGAGGCCTGAAAGGAGGAAGACCACATGCTAGGTGGATAGATTCAATGAGGGAGAACACAGGTCTGAGCCTACAGGCCCTGAGCAGAGAGACAAAGGACAGGGAAGCTTGGAAATGTCTCATTCACAGGTCGCCATGAGTTGAAGTCAAGGGCAGCTAACAACAACAACATCAGTTCACCAATCAATTGATTCAAAGGGGTTTACTCTAGTTGAAAGTACAAGATCTGATCAATATGGGGAAGACTGGTAGTTTGTGTATCTCCAAATATCCAACAGGCTGTGTTAGGAACATCTTGGATGAGAATCACTTTGTACTTTTGCAGCACATATGTTTTCTCATGTGTTTGGCACGTGAGTATGTTTGACTCAACACATATCAAATATAGTGGGAGCATAGCTGCGTCTGTACTACTTCTACTATAACACATATACTCTTTTAGTAACCTCCACACTTTATCTATCTCTCAGGAATAAATTCATTAAAGGACAAAACATTGGATTAGAATAATCCAAATTGTCTAAATGAAGCAGTTACTGGATATTCCCACAAGAGGGCAACAACATATGAGTTCTACCATGCTTGGGCTTGAGGGAAAACTAAGGTTCTATGGAGTATGTAACGATATCAAAGATATTACATCCTACTCCAACCACTAGCAGTTACAGGCTTAACAGAAGAAGTATAAGTGCAAATTTCCCCTATATATAAACTCATTAAAAGTTTGGAAAACATGCAGGGGTAACTATGTTGGCTATTTAATAATTAGATGTTCGGTTGAAAAAATATTTTGGGGTAAAAAGGTGTGTGATGATATAACCAATATGTATATAAGAAAGCAAACATCCATCTTGATGGTGTTATTTTTCTCCCATATACCTATTGGCAATGGCTTCCATCTGTTTAGGGGTGCATCTACACTGTAGAAATAATGCTAATTGACACCACATTAAGTGCTCTAGCTTCTTCCTATGGAATCCTGGGATCTGTAGGTTTACAAGGCTTTTAGCCTTCTCTGCCAAAGACTCCTGGTGTCTCACAGAACTACCAATCCCAGGATTCTGTAGAATTGAGCCATGGCAGTTGCAATCGTGTTAACCTGCATTATTTCCACAGTGTAGCTGCACCGTGGGTCTAGTTTTATGTGAGAAATAAGGGACCCCATGTTTGCCTTGCAAATCTGCAGACCATCTGATCATTTTGATAACAAGATCACAGGAGTGCCATTTAAACTTCTAGTGTGAGCCAACCATTCTAAGACTAAGGGAGATGACAATCCTTCAGGCAGGTAAACAAGAATATAATTGGACTATCTAAATCAGAACCATCACCATGAATTTGTCTGTAAATCAAGTAATGTGCCAACAAAAATTATAACTGCCAGATCTAAAACGGATTGATTGGATACAACCTTCTAGGAAAGGACTGGGGACAAATGAAACTGCTCCTGAAGAGGCTTTGGTGAGACTTGTCCAAATCCTACTGTTAGACCACCAAGAATAGTCAGTACATCACTTAAGAAGTACTGAAAGCCTTTTTTTTATAGTACTGAAGGAGGCTTAAACAAATATTATTTCCACTGCTGATCTCCAAGCACAAATCATGCAACCCACAATCCACAAGCAGGCAAATTTTTGATATGGGAATTTATCAAGCTCTGCTTTCTTTGCTTTCTGCACCTTTCATAATGAGCTGCTTGTGAAAATGGTGATGACATACAACATACTGAAATCAGTGGGTTATTCAATACTACTTATTTTATCAGCTCCTTTTTATTACTTTTGTGTGAACCAAGAAAGAAGATGGTGACATGTATGGGTTTGGCATGTAGCCATTAGAAATGTAGCTAATCAAAGATTTGGCTTTAACTGACTGCACCAAAATTTAATCATGGAATCAAGGTCCGTTTATATATTTCAGCAGAATTTGCTGGTAAAACATTCCCTAGACTGTACCACACCAAATCATATATTTGAAATCCCCCCATTAGCAGAAATAAATCAACCGTCTCCTGCTGCTCAGAAAGAAAGCACAGTTAGAGAAGAAGGCCAGACTGGACATTCTATTTTACTGCATATGAAGTTATTGGTGTGTTTTTTTTTAAGGTGGATCAGTTAACACTTGATTCCTATTGAAATGAGTCCAGAAAATATTTTACTGCTTGATTCTGCAGAATTTGCAGTCTGATATTGAAGCCCATTGTGACAGGGGAGGATGTTATTTGTAGGAAACTCTCCCCCCCCCCCATTTTCTTTCAGAAGGGCCCTTGTCCAGCCTTAAAGGCTTTATCTAGAGTATATGGTTCTGGCTGGTCACTCTTTACCTGTGAGCTGGGCAGCTGTTTGTAATCACCCCTATTCATGTCAGTTACTATGATGAGCTGCTGCAAATGAACAGTTCATAACATGGACACTGCCACCAGTAGAGCAGCCTCCATATGCCCACCACAACAGATGTAGCAATATTAACACTAAACACCCTTGACATTCTTTGTTTATAATTTTCATTGCACTATGGAGTATTTCTGTGTGTGCAGCTTAGATTCCTTTTCCAAGCAAAGCAATCCAGATGATATTAATAACAAAATGTTTTCTGCTCTGTTGCTTCTAGAGAATTTCCAGAAGCTACCCATTGTTCTGCCGTTAGTTACAGTCATGGAAGCTACAAGGAAACTTGGTGGTATAGCACCAAGGGTTTGGGTAATCCAGCAAACTTTGCTATTTATGAGTAGCATTTGATTTCCCATAGGTGTGAGTATCAGCAATATATGGATTTGCACTGCACATATGGTATGGTACACATTTAGGTGGCCACATTGATGCTTAGTGCCTGTTTAGCCAACTAAAGCATTCAATAATAAGCAATATAAATTGGCCACCTGGTATACATCAGACTCCCTCAATTTTTCACACAACTCTGCTTGAATCCGATAGGTGCAGTCATTGCATTTTGATTGTTGTGGGAGGGAGTTGTTAACCACCAGGAAATGATCTGTGTCCCCATTACAGTCACTTGGACTCTCTGAGGGCCCCTGATCTAAGTCCTCTTATTATTGAACATAGTTTACAAGTGGCTCACTATAATCCCTTTAAAATTAGTTTCAAGAATGTGGGACTGGTTTTGAAAGGTAGCCAGACTGGTGCACAAACAAATACTTGTTTGTAGAGAGAAAGAATATGGTGGTTAGGAAAGAACAAAATCAGATTAAAATGGAGGCAAGTACCAGCCACTTGTTCATTGTGCAAAATAGCACAAGAAGACACTTCCCCACCTAATGTAGGGCTAAGCACAAAATGACACTTTCAGCCATTTCAGTCATACCAAAATGGATTGCTTTGAAGTCCAGGGTTTGTTTTTTTCAGTCAAAGAGTAAAATAAGAAGTCTTTCACAAATGCAAGGATTATTTATTCAGAAGTAGATGAATAAGATGAAGGACAAAAATGTCACATGGGTTTTTCTAGAGAGGAACAGTGCAATTTAATGTATGTTTCATCAGCAAGGCCAAATCCAGGCAGCTGGGACCCTGCAGCAATTCCAATGATAGGGTCCCCTTCGTGCCCTTGTGTAACCTACTCTAGGAGTGGCACAGAAATGAATTAATCAAATCAATAAAACATAAGAGTATGATCAACGGCACACACCAAAAGTCATCATATAGGGCCCCATTTTCAGCCCTGCATGTTCATGCTTTGAAGTCTGATATCCTGCAGTTTTACCCATTTATTCAAAGAAAACATGAAATAGGGATGAGATAAGAAACACTGTGAAATACAAATATTGAAATCCAGCTAAATAAAAGAGCAAAAAAGAGGAGGGGCATGTCCATTGTGTCTCTAGAATTACTGTTTTACTGTCCATCATCATCATCATCATCATCATCATCATCATCATCATCATGTGCTTCCACCACAGTCTGCCCTTCAGATTGGTTAGATTACAAATTTCATCAATCTCAGCCAACATGTCCTCTTGCAATACCTCCTGGAATTCCTGTCTCCATCCATGTTCATATCCCTGCCAAGCCACAGATAAGGGTTATACAATGAAGCCTTCCTTTTTCAGGATGTCCTGTATGTTTGCATTCATTCATTCATTCATTCATCCATTTATTCTTTTTTTTTTTCTTAAGCAAATGCAATCAGAATTATACTGGCTTCTCTAATTGCCTTCATGTGAATTCAATTTCCAATTGAACAACAATTTTCTTCATGACATGAGGCTTATAAGAGAAAGTCCATTCAATTCACTTCCTTTTTGCTGTTTCCAAAATTATGAAACTAAATCACTTTCTTCCTGTGTGTACAATGAGTTGTATAAGAAGCATGAAGTTCTAGGTCTAATATGGATGTGCTGTTGTTTGTCTCCTCACTATTTTAATTACCAGTAGCAATAACAGCTTCATTTATAGACTGCTTCATACCAGCCTATGCAATCTCTAAGAAATTTACAACTGTAAGCTAATTGCCCCCAACAAGCTGGGTATACATTTTAGTGACCTCGGAAGGATGCAAGCCTGAGTTGAGCCTGAGCCCCTGGCTGTACAGACATACAGACGTTTAAACACTGTGCCATCAGGCCTCCTTAATTTTAATAAAATTTAATAAAATTAAATTCATTTATTTCTTAATGACAAAATTTCCTGGGGCAAGTGTTGGAGATTTGAGTAAGGGCAAAATTAAGATGGACCTATATACTAAGGGCAGTGGCACACTGGGGTTACTGAGGTATTATGAGGTTATACATGGTCCAATGATGAAGCAACTATGTTATTTCAGGAAGGATTCTTTCCTACATCTACCTATAGAAATGGGAATTCAGCCTTGAACCTTCTACATGCCAAGCAAATGGTCTACCAATGAACTGTGATCCATCTCCATGTTGCTAGGGCAGCAGACAGGCCAAACAAGACTCTTTTCCTGAGGAACATTCTGAGGTTTCGGAAGGGAGCAACTAGCAAATTTAGGTAGGGATGGCTCAAGGCAATTTAGTACCTAAAGCAGAAAATCCAGATGGCATCCTGATTTAATATTTAGCTGAAATTTAATTAAAAACCTGCCACTTGACATCAACAGCATGAAGACCTAGCCTGGTTTCAGGCTTATCTCAAACTTTGCATTTGTCACAACAATTTTGCAGAAGACAGAAGAACATAACTGTGACTTAAAAGCAGTTTAACTAAGAAGAACAATTTTTTTAATGAGCACTACACAGAGATGTTACAGGCGAGTTCCAGTTTATGCTATCCCCATTAACAACCATTTCAAATTTACCTTTTTTCTCCAGAAATAATAAATAAATGAAAGTTCCACCCACTGCATGGCTCTCTTAGGACACTTGTACAATAGAGCGATGTGGGAGAGTGAGGAGGTAGAGGTGAGTTAGAGTTTTGGTGTAAGAAAAGCTGACTGAACTATCTTTTTTAAAATTGCTTATAGGTTCAGGGACATGGGAGGAGGGCAAAGCAAATGCAGCCTTTGTGTTGCAGAAGGAAGGGGATTTCTTTGGCTGCTTAGAAGAGGATGTGTGGAGGGGAGGAAGAAACTCAAATCTTGGAGGTTTTAATCAGTGGAGTCACTAGAGTTTGTCACACGGTGTGATAACTCATGGTGTTGTATTTAACTATACAAATTGGTGTCCTTTCAAAAGCTATAGGGAAACTTTCATGATCAAGATCAGGGACAGACACGTTTGGGGTAATGAATGAGTAGTTTAAGTGGCACTGGACATAATGTGTAACTTCCTGTTTAGATTCACCATGCTTTGTAATGCATAACCCTCTATTGCCACTTGGAAAATGGGTTCACCTTGGGGAAGGATGGGATTAAATATACTTTATTGAGATGCAATTTTAAAAAAACACTTAACTCTTCCCTTGCTCTGCCCTTAGGGTGTCTTTCATTTCTCACACTGTGGAGATAATGTAGTTTAATACCACTCTAAGTGATGTAGCTCTGTAGTTTTACAATGTCTTTAGCTTTCTCTGCCAAAGAGTGCTGGTGCCTCACAAAACTACAAATTCTAGGATTCTGTAGGATGGAGCCATGGAAATTTAAGTGGTGTCGAACTGCACTATTTCCACAATGTAGATGCACCATTCACCTGGATACACACACACATACACACACACACACACACACACACACACACAATCTAATTTCATTCTCTAAGAAAGATTCCTGATTTTACACTTGCTTTTTTAATTGACATTCATGCCTCTAAACTCCATCCCTCCAGTATCCTGCTTCCATGTACGTTCTCTTTCTGTGTTGTACATTACTCCTTATCGAGCTGAGGTTGTGCAGTATTGCTAATAAAAGCCTGTGAAAGGGGTATGAACCATGTCTTATAACATGCACCCATACCCTGTTGAGCATCTTTATCAATTAAGTCTATCATTAGCTCCTTATTTTAAGACAGAATTCCTTATTTAGTAACACCTTTGATAAATAAGACTGTCTACCCTTTCCTAACATTATATTTCAAATATAGCTGGATTGTACAGGGATGTGGTGGATTAGTGGTTAAGATGCCAATTCTGACTGTTGGAAGGTTGGAAGGTTGCCAGTTTGATGCCTGAGTGCTGCATGACGGGGTGAGTTCTTGTCACTAGTCCTAGCTTCTGCCAATCTAGCAGTTCAAAAGCATGCAAATGAAAGTAGATAAATAGGTACCACTTCAGTGGGAAGGTAACAGCATTCAGTGCAGTCATGCTGGCCACATGACCATCCGAGTAGTCCTCGGTCAACACTGGCTATTTGGCTTAGTAACAGAGATGAGGACTGCTGCCTACAGTCAGTTATGACTAGACATTCATGTCAAGAAACTACCTTTACCTTTACAGTATAACAGCAAAGCTTAATGGCCAAACTGCAGCACAGACCATTTTCCCAGTCCTTTCACCATCATCAAACCTTCACTGCAACAGGTATTCTTTGGTTCTTTGTCTCCTTCTTTTTCTTTTCTGTCAGCAGGTGTGTGTGTGTGCCCACTACGCAGAAGGGGGAAAGGAAGAGGAGCCATCATTCTGTCCATCAATATCTTTTATTCCATTGGTGGGGGGAGAAATGAGGTACTGTGTGGGCAGTTTCCCTGATTGGTTGGCAGCCCAGGAGCCTTGCCCTCCCCAGACTAGCTCAGCTCTACTCCTAGTAGGATCATAGAATCATAGAGTTGGAAGAGACAACAAGGGCCATCCATTCCAACACCCTGCTACAAAATCAATGCCAGAACAAATTTTGTTGATGATAATTTATATTATCTTAAATTATAAGGGCTAATTGCCAATTCAACAGTAATCCGAAACTGATGTGTGTTGCCTGGAAGTGTCACATGAACATTTTCTTATCCTCCTGCATGTATACTCATGTATAAATCTAGAAATTTTAGTCAAAAAAATTACCCAAAAATCTGCGTTGATTTATCCATGGATCAATGTAAGTACTGTGCTTTAACTTTTAGAAAAAGGGAACCAACCCTTGGTGAAAGGCAAAAATGTAATCTGTCCTGAAAGCACTGACCCCCTCCCCCCTCTTTTCTCTCATCCATCCAGCTTTTAGTGGAAGTACAAAGACCTATGTCTGCTGGAATTTTGTTAAGTTCTTTGACATCATTTTCCTTTGCTTCATCCTATCAATCCTTTGTCACACACCTCTAAATTTTACCCTTACATGGACCATATCAAAATCCATAATTTTAGCTCCAAAACCTGACCTTGACTTATACATGAGGTCGACTTATAGTCAAATATATACGGTACCTTCATATAGTCAGCCCTCTGTATCCATGGATATTGCATCCACAGATTCAACCATCCATGGAATGAAAATATTTTTAAAAAATTATAAATCCCAAAAGCAAATCTTAATTTTGCCATTTTACATAAGAGACACTATTTTACTACACCACTGTATATCTTGGGACATAAGCATCAACAGATTTTGATATCCATGGGGGATCCTGTAATCAATCCTCAATGGATACCATGTGTCCACTGTGTTATATTTTTGCTCCCAAAATGCCTTACTCAACATTTTTACTTTCCATCATCTATAGTCCTTTTTAAAATCTTTATTAATTAGTACTATGAGCTTTGTTTCAGTTGCAATAATTGGCAAAAGCAATTCCAGTTAGCATATTACACACTAGAACCCATATCAAAAGATACATGTACAATTATCAGATTGCAACAGGGTCCAATTTCTTTCAGCTATCAGTTACCTTATAAAGGGAATGTTATCCAATCTAATGGCAATATCTATAGCATTTATTACTTTCTTTACTTACTGCATTCTTTTTGCAAAAAGATATTGACATTGTAAGTTTACCAAAAATGCCTTTTGGTTTTTGGGTATCTGTAACTTTTACCAGTTGTGGGTTTATTTGTTTATTTCACGTCTAATAAAATTTCTGTCCTGCAATTTCCTTTCCAAACAGAGACACTTAAAACATCTTTCAAAAACAGGCCTCAAAATATTACAATCAGTTAAACACAATAATACAGCAAAATAACACACAGTATTAAAACTGCATAAAACCAAAGCCAAAAGGCCAGAATTAAACACACACATCGCAATCTAATCAGCAGCAGACACAAACATTTGTCCAAAAAAAGTGTATTGGAACACAAATAGAGAGACAGGCAAGGAGAAAGGAGAAAGGGGAAATCTTCATGTAGTCTAGTCCCAAGTTGTGTAGGGGGTTAAAATTAAAGAGAGAAAGAAATGCTTTTATCCTTCCTTTAATTTCTGCCAAAAGGTCAAAAAAGCAGATGAAAATTCAAGCATGTCAGAAATAGACATCTGGCCAACTGCTCAGAGTAAAAGAGTCACAAAGTAAGGGGAAAGAGAACTAAGGAATAAAAAACTGGACTCCAGTCTTAAATGAGTTGTGGAAAGAAGGGAACACTAGGGAGAGAAAGCAGAAATTCAGGAGAGGTTTTGTTGTTGTGTGCCATCAAGTCATTTTTTAATTATGGTGACCCCCTAAGGCAAATCTATCACAGAGTTTACATGGCAAATTTCTTCAAAGGGGTTTTGCCATTGAGGAGAGGGTACAACTCAGCAATTCTAGCATACCAGGCCAGTGTCACAAAGCCTGGTTGTGTCAAGGCACAATACTGGAAAGGCAATTTCCAAATGGAATCAAAAGAAGTATTTAACAAAAGTGAGGCTTCAAGACCTACACAAGGTAGTTCATGGTGCTCCTTGGATGAGTACCTGAAATCTCAGGTTTCTCATAGACAATTAATTGGTGGTACACTGAAACTTAACAATGGCCTAAATACTCTAAAGTCACTATCTAATCTTGAAGGTTAAGGAGTATCAGCCATGGTTAGTCCTTAGATGGGAGACTGCCAATGAATGCCAGGTACGATAGGTTATATTTCAGAGTGAGGGACCACCTCAGCATTTTCCTTGCCCAAGAAAACCCTGTGAAATTCATTGGATCATCATAAGTCGATGTGCAACTTGAAGGCACATATACACATACAGTGAAACATGACTAGATAAGAAGTAGGGGAAAGTGTGTTGTTAATCAAACTCAGGCTGGCCCAAGATAGCAAAATAATGGATGAGGCTGTTCCTTTGCCCTGATCAACAGAGGGGTTTGGGAGGGAATCATGCGACCTGGTTCATATCAGAGGTGACAACAATTATAAATAGACTTTGGAATGTCGCTCACTGTGTTCTCATGTTTAGTTATTTTATTTTATTTGCATTATTATATATAATCTTATCAATTCATATCCAGGAGAACATAAAAATATGAGTACACTCATCCCTCCACATTTGCAGCTTTTACTTTTGTGGATTTAAAATGTTCTCCCGGAATATCTAGGTCCTCCACCACAACTTTTTGGTCAATTTTAACCAAAAGGTGCATTGAAGGACCTAGGGATTCCTAGAGAGAACACTCCGCTGGACATTTGAAACTCCTCCAGCGCAATTCTATGGTCAATGTCTGGCAGATGTTGACCATAGAGTTGCACTAGAGGACCTAGAGAATCCTAGGGAGGTGTTCTCTCAGGTAAAAACATTGTGTTTTTGTTATTTTGTTTTTTCCACATTCACAGAGGTCCTGTGTCCCTAACCCCTGCGAATGTGAAGGGATGGGCATATTACATCTAATGAGAGGGGTCTTTGAAGACATAAAAGAAATATTTTATTGTAATAGGCCTGACATTGCATTTTTCATTTTTACTAGATTTCCAAGGAGAAAATGCAAGTGTCATTTTATGAGCATTCATAGGAGCTGAGAGGAATGGAGAAATGGCAAGAAAGGAGATGGCTAGATAGATAAGCAACGTATCGGAGCAGAGAGATGCTTACTATGGAGCTTAGGTTTCTGGGAAGTAGTTTTAGGTAATAAAGACCTCCTGGAAAGGCTAATTCCATATTTTCTTGTTGTGACTAAGGTCTCAATTGTTTAACCAGTCCACATTTGCACTGAAATCAGGCATACTGCCAGGGCGTCCAAATCTATGGGGAGAAATATGTGGGCTGATAAATAGTGCATTAATAAAGGGAAAATGCAAAGGAGTGAGACTCTGGATTTCTTTTTAGAGCATTGATGTGACATCATCTGCTAGAACACCGTATTGAAGCTTTTAGTTATCTGAATGTAGTGGTAATGAAGCTTAAAAGTGTATTGTTTTTTGTAACAGATGAGCATATGTAGGAAATGGGAGAATAAAGAAAATATTCTGACTAAGGCTGGATAAATATTTTCTTTTGTGCCATCCTTATTGAACACTAGCAATATGAATGGTGACTCTTCTTTGAAGACTGCATTTTTAAGGAGTTCAATGGAACCTTCTCCTCAGGAACTGTTCTCATATGATTACCATCATTAATTCAAATTAATTATTCTGCTATGTTCTGCTGCCCTTCAATGTGTGTGTGTGTGTGTGAGAGAGAGAGAGAGAGAGAGAGAACATACTTCAGAATTTGACTGCTGCGAATATATACATATGAAATCCTGAACTGAGTATCAGTTTGCATGTATAGAGTTTACTTTTTCTTTGCAGTGTAGGTTTCACATTCTGTTAGGCCTGTTTTCATTCTGAGTAAAGCACACAGAGGTTGAAGGAGGTCAAAACATGGTGGCACCATATTTTATCAGGCTCTAAATTGTAATACTTTCCTTTGCGTGTGCTGTTTCATATTCACATGCCTATAAAAACTGCCACATCCGGGTAAACGCATTTCTCCAGTGAACCAGATTGTGTTTATGAACTGGAAAAGACATTCTTTCTCCCTCACTGTAGGGGAACAACGTTAACAAGTTGCTTGCGGTTTTTTCCTTCCAGGTTGGCTGATCAAGTCTTTCATTTAACACTGCAGGGGCTATCCAGCAATTTAAGAACATTTCATACCTCAGAAAAATCACAATCAGTAAACATCAGTGGTTCTGAAAACCCGGCACCTCAGCTCCATGCCACCATGAAGTCTGAAGCTATGAATGTCTTGTTAGCTGTATTCTGGTACTTTTCCTTTGCCAGGGAAACCAAATGAATTTCTTGTAATGTTGCCTCTTAGCTTGGCTCTCTTGAACTTACACATTTTCAAATACTTCAGAAACAAAGAAAGCAGAAAGCAAACCAATAAACAGAACATAAAAGCTGTTTAACGGGGTGCATAACAAAGCAAGATGGAAACAGACTTTCATTGATTTTTTTTTTTTACATTTCACCAATTAAATTAAAGAAGAGTCTGATTTTTTTTCCAGCCAATTAAATCCCTCTAATGAGTATAAGAAAGCAACTCTTGTCTACAACCAGCTGAGTTTGCATGGCAGGGAAATATCAGGAAAGAATGAGTCCTATGTGGACATTCCAAGGAAAACCATCTTCATCCAATAGGGAAGGTTGAAATAATGTCTTTTAAAAAACCATTTTGAAGTCTGACTGAGCTAGAGCAGTGTTTCTCAAATAGTGGGGCGGGCCCCCCAGGGGGGGGCACGAGGCTCCGTAAAGGGGGGCGCGAGGCTCTGTTATGCAGAGGTGTACTTATAACAATTTTATAAACAAGTGATACTATTTACAGTCGCGCGGGGGGCGTGAAATGTTTTCTTCTTCCTAGGGGGGGGGCATGACAGAAAATAATTGAGAAGCACTGAGCTACAGCAAGAAAAAAAACCAGATGTTAAGGCAGTGACTGTACTGTGTCTATTTTTCCCAGTGTTCTCCTAGCGTCTAGCAAAATTCACCACATGATGTGACATTATCTTTTGTGAGTTTCCTCACCATACAAATGGAGAAGGAATTGGAAAACACATTTTGCAAGATGATGTCACATCATGTAATGTTTCACTTAGAGCCTTTTCACACTATACAGTTACAGCATTGTGTTTCCACTTTAAGTGTCATGGTTCTATCCTGTGGAATCCTAAATTTTGCGGTTTAGAAAGGGTACTGGAAATTGTCAGCCACAAGGATCTAGTGCCTCACCAAACCATATATTCCAGGATTCCATAATACACAGCCATTGCTGTTAAAGTGGCATTGTGGTGCAATAACTGTGTAGAGTAAGAATTGTTAGTTTGGAATATCAGTATGAAAAGGGATTTTGTAGCTGTGTAGACTGTGAAGATTATCGCATATCGTTCTCATAACGTTAGGAGACAGAACATTCTGAGAACATTCTGGGAACGGGTATTATTGCATTCAAGAAAGTAGAACATGATGGGAATGTAACGGCAATGCATTTTACCGCACAGCACATCCCTTTTTCTTGAGAACGTTCCCATAACGTTTTGCTGTAGCGCATGTGTATTTCGTTTTGAGGACTGTGTAATGATGACGTCTCCACTCTGTGGTTGTTTTGACTCCGTATAACTTTGCTAACATTAGACTTGTAAAAGTTGCTGTTATGAATCCTATCTATATAAGTGTGTGTGTGTGTGTGTGTGTGTGTGTGTGTGTGTGTGTGTGTTTGTGAGTGTGCAGAGAACACATGCACACACATATGCACACATTAGCCATTTTATATATAATTTGTGTTTTTATAAGTGTGTAAGTGTGTGTGTGTGTGTGTGTGTATGAGTGTCTGTGTGTGCAGAAAGCAGACACATACAGAGTCCCTTGGGAGGATTCCCTTGGGAGGAAAGGAAGGCAAGCCCTGCCGGAGCTTGTCTTGCCTCCGAAGGGAGTCTGAAGATTCCCTTGGGAGGGAAGGAAGGCAAGCCCCGCCAGAGTTTGTCCTCCCTCCGAAGGGAGTCCGAAGATTCCCTTGGGAGGGAAGGAAGGCAAGTCCCGCCGGAGCTTGTCTTCCCTCTGAAGGGAGTCCAAGGATTCCCTTGGGAGGGAAGGAAGACAAGCCCCTATAAAACATTGGGGCATCATATGCTGACATATGTTTGTAGAAAATAGGATAAAACCTATGTTACTTTTGTCAAAGAGGGCGCCGCAACATACTTGGGAGAGCATTAAACATTTTTGCACGCTCTAGGACTTTGGAGGACTAAAGAGAAGGGCATTCTTTCAGCCAATCAGGAGACGGAGGAATGAGAGAACGGAATTGGGAACTGATAAGAATACTGCACAGACTTCTTATGGAACGTTCTGAGAACGTTACAGCTCGCTGGGAACACATCTAATCCGTCCCCATCCTGGAACGCATGTGGAACACATCAGGAACGTTCTGGGAACCTGATGGGAACACATACGTGTGATAAACTGCGATGCGTTTCGTTCCCATCAGGTTCCGAGAACGTTCTCAGAACACTGTGCGATATTCTTCTGTGTAAAAGAAGTCGTAGCTTAAGCTCTTGTACATTTGTTCTTAAAGATCTGTATCTGAGGAAGTAGACCAATTCTACAAAAGGTTATGATGCAGTTTCTTCTACACAGTTAGTTCTACACTGTGTTAGTCTCTTGCAGCATACAAAGAAGGAAGGGAGGGGGAGAAAAAAGGAATTGTGGCATCATCTTTAACTAGCTGGTTTTTATTTTAGCGTGAGCTTTCATGGATATAAACCCACTTCTTCAGATGCAATATAGAGTGATAATAAATGCTGAGTTATAAAGCATATTTATAGAATTGTGCAAGTAGGATGGAATGTAAAAGAAACCAGAAAGACACAAATCATGGCCCTTTCCCTAAGTTTTCAAAGAGCTGTGTAAAGTGATAGAGGTCTTTCAAATCTTTAAAGTGGCCAGTTAGTGTTAAGATACATAATGTATTAGTACATTATACATTAGTACAAGCTTACTATATGAGGCCTAAATACCCTAAAGGCACCAGGGTCATCCCTGGTTAGTACTTGGATGGGAGACTACCAATGAATACCTGGTGCTGTGGGCTATATTTGAGAGGAAGGAATGGGTAAAACAATTCCCCTAAGAAAATTATGAAAATGCATGGGTTCGCCATATGTTGACAGGGCACACACAAGCACACATGTGTGCACACACGCACACACATGTCAAAAAATAAATTTAATTGAAGATGATATATGTATAAGATTCATTCATGTGTAGCTAAAGCAATAATATTATCCTCATCACTGAATATTGCATGGTGAATATTTCTCTTTCCAACCTTGGTATATGAGTTTTTTAGCTTTGGTAAGAGTGTGAAAGACCAACAGTCTACATTTCAGGTCAAAGGAATGTAGCTCCAAAGCATCTAAAAATATCAAACATTTCTCTAGCAGAAAATTAACATGTAATATATCCAGCAAGATATACTTGTACTATATGCCGCAAAGCAGAATTATATGTGCTACTTTGTCAACATTTAGTTAAGTGTGGTTAATGTAATGGGGAAGAATGGGAAATAATTTTCTGTCCCAGATCCCTGGGGGTTATATGGACTGCACAGGTCCAGGTTCTCTGAAGGACCATGTACTTCTATATGAACCTATCCATGTTTTGAGATCTTCTGGGCAGCCCCTTCCATGTATCCCACCACCTCTGGTGGGAACACAGAAGACAGCCTTCTCAGTTGCTGTTCCTAGATTCTGGAATTCCATTCCCAGAGAAGTTAAACTGGCACTCCTCTTGCTGTCTTTGCACAGGCTTATGAAGATCTTTTTGTTTCATCAGGCTTTTGAGAATTAATTGCTTAGGGGGGACATATCTTGTGTAATATATGTTTAATATGTGCATAATATATGCTGGGTTGTCTGTTTGTTGTTTTCTCTTTAATTATTTATGTTTTTAATTTTTGATAGTTTAATTTCATTTTTATCTTTTAAATGTTCTAGTTTGCAAGCCCCCTTAGGAAAATCTACCTCTTGTTTTGAAAAAAGGATTTTTTTAAATCTTAAACAGTGGCAGGGGGATCTTCCAATCTATTTTAAAAGGGAATTACCAAGGGAGGGTGGCATGCTAACACTCTAACAAAAGGCATTCATTCTTTTTCTATTTTTGGCCAGAAAAAGGACAGGCCTAAAAGCCTGGAAGGGTCAAGCACTACCAAAACATCTCAGGGAAGCCTGAGGACCCCACTTTGTTCACCCCTGATTTAGTTGAAACAACCAATTTCGTTCTAAAACAATCACTCAATGAAGTATACTTGAATCAAATTATACTTACCAGCCATTTCTGCATGTCCAAATATATGTCTTATGGTACAAATTTGAATTTGCAAAATTAAATGCACATTCAGAAAATGACAATTGCATGTTTTAAGTAAAAAAAAAAAGCTGGTTAAATCCCCTACATATTTTTTTAAAAATACAATATGTATTACTTTTCTGGAAATACCTCTGTGAAACATAGAGTGGGATGCTTCAAACAGCATACAATGCCAGCTGTAGAACAGTTATCTTAAGTATTTAGCCAACAAGTTAATATCCAAAGCAATCAGCATTCTTAAATGTCTAACATTATTGATTCTAGACACCAATAAATTTGCCAGTTGGTAAATAATCCAAATGAGGTACTGATTCCAAAAGGCATAACCTTACATTTGGACCAACCAGAATGGCCCCACACTTGACAGCACATGAGAGGTTGATGCCTTCATTAGCAGTCTTGGAATTCAGAGGCCATTTGCAATTTATATTATCAGTATAGAGAAGAGAAATGTTGATATGCCACATCCCATATTCAGCAAGATCAAATAAATAAATATTAAAGATCATGGTGCCTAATGGGAGACACAGCTGCTGACTAAGACATACCAGAAAAGAAAAGGGAAAAAAAGACAGGGTAGAACAGGGGCAGTGCAAGAGAGGAGCTGAATTACATTAGATTCAAAGCTCCTCTAGTCCAAGGACACAACCACAATGTCTGCCCAAATTTAGGGTAGGCTGCGGCTAGTTCTAAGTAACTTCCAGCTTCTCTGTGCTGGGATGGTTGGGTATGAAGCATAGCTTCAGCAGGTCTAATGTCAGCTCAACTGGCCTTTGACCATCTTGGCCAGGTAGGATAGTACTCTGACAATATAACCCTAACTGGTCAAGTATGTAGAGAGATCTTGTAGCACCTTTGAGACTGACTAAAAGAAAAAAGTGGGCAGCATGAGCTTTCGTAGACTTCAGTCTACTTCCTCAGATGCATTTAATGGAGTGGAAACCAGGGACAGACACACACACATACACACACACACACCATTGGTATGTGAGAATGTCAATTCAAATTCAAAATCCTTTATGTATGGAAATGAAGTAGCAAGTCCAGTTTTAACAATGGTTGTTAGTGAACAAAGACATTAGGAACTGACCAATGTGTATGGAAATGAAGATGTAAGACTAGTTTGGCCTATAGGTGGTGAGAATAGATGAGTGTGGGACGCCCCCCCTGAGGATGGGTCAGATGGTGTTGAAATGTGTTAGTGAGCGAGGAAGCCATTATCAAGACAGTCAAGGGCCAATTGTAGTGATACCAGGACAGCTGAAGCTAAACTAATCTTGGCCTAAGGATGCTGGAAGTTATTTAGTATTACCCTTGCTCCAGCCTAACTTTTTGCTGGCAGACTGCTGTGCTGGTAGATTTGAGAGCCAGTGTGTTGTAGTGGTTTGAGCACTGGGCTATGACTCTAGACACCAGGGTTCAGCTCCCCATTCAGCCACGGAAACCCACTGGGTGACCTTGGACAAGTCACATACCCTCAGCCTCAGAAAAAGGCAAAGGCAAATCTGCTCTAAACAAATCTTGGCAAGAAAAGCACATGATGGATTCACCTAAGCTAGGGTTTTTTAGTGATGCGATAACCTCCATAGATTCACCATATTTAAAATGACTTAAAGATACACAACAATAACAATGTGCAAAGGCAGATTTTGCTGGAAAGTGTTGCTTCCAGCAGAAGAGGTTGTTATAGAAACCCACTACAACCAGGGCATCTTTGAGTTAGGTTTGCAATGTATATACAGTATACAGAGAATGACTACAGATGAATTATATCACCATAACCCCTGCCTCCAAAGTACAGCTAGCTAGCCATCGTTAGAAACAAAACTATTGATACTCTAGTACAATAATTCTATAGATTTGAAGTCCCTTTTCTCAATAAATGAAGAAGAAATCAAGAGTACTGTCTAGATCTGGAGATTCTTAAATTCACAGAAATATCATGGAGTTGGAAGAGATCATCCATTCCAACCCCCTGCCATGAGGAACACACAGTCAAAGCACAACATTCAGTCTCTGTTTAAAAATCCCCAAGGAAGGAGACACTACCACTCTCTGAGGCAGTATGTTCCACTGTGAAACAGCTCTTACTGTCAGGAACTTCTTCTGAATGTTTAGATGGGATCTCTTTTCCGGTACCTTGAATCCATTGCTCCATGTCATAGTCTCTGGAGTAGCAGAAAAGAACTTGCTCTAACCTCAATATTACACCCCTTCAAATATTTTAACATGGCTGTCATACTACTCCTTAACCGTCTCTTCTCCAAACTAAACATATGCAGCTCCCTAAGCTGTCCTCACAGGTTTCCATATCATGGTTTCCAGATCTTTTACCATTTTGGTCACACTCCAAGCAACCAAAAATCCATTGACAAATAGTTTAAGAAACCTGTAAACTTATTCTCTAATCTAAACAATGCTGGTATCCTTAAGAGCTATTCTGCTGAATGTGTCATGAAGAATAATGGGCTAAATCAAATAGTACTTCTATATTTAGTAGAGCCATTAAAATGAATATTACTTGTAAGTCTCAATTAACCTAAGTCCTATTGGTTTCAGTGGATCTGCCCTATGTAGGATGAATACTAGATTTGGCCTACTGAGTGTTAACAAGTGTCTCTAAAATCAGTCCAGACAGATACAAAAAATACATGATCTTTATCTTCTTTTCTTCTTAAAATGATTTCTATTGATTTCTACTGAATATTTTCTACACCAAATGTAATCAGACTTTAATACAATCAATTGAAACTTTTAGGTTTAAACTTTAAGGTTTAAAAAAGGTTTTAAAAATGTAACAGCAAGTAAAAAGCATCTTTCTGCCTGTAGTTCTTGAAAGTATGAAAATACCTAAGTGTAGATTTGAACAGAACAAATAAAGAGGCCTTTCATACTCAAAGTTTTACACAAGCAGCAGGAATTATAAGCTATGCCTTCATTGACAGAACTAATGGATTGATCCAAGGCAAACAACTGGAGTTATCTGTGGATAGAGAACTTGAAGTATCCAAGTTTGAGAATCTTCCAAACATATGGTTACATTCAATTGTGTGTTCAGGATCCTACAATCTGGTATGAAATCACACGCCCCCCTTTGCTATGGTATCCTAAAAAGAATAGAATAGAAAAATATTTCTTCATTAAGTAAATGAAGGTGTAGCCTCTTAAAAATAGGCAAGTCTAATCACTCTAAACAGGAATTTTAACAGTAAACATACATATATTTGTTTTGTTGAATTTTAATCAATTTTTTTCAAAATAAAAAAGAAGAAGAAAAGGAGCTAAGCTGGATCAGAAAAATGTTGGTACCTGCAAGTCTTCAGTAATAAGCTTAATTGAGTATATGGCTGGGTCCTGGTGGCATACCAATCTAAAGTTAATATTGGGTGGTAGGGAGAAAAATAACATTGCAAGGGCATAAGGATACAATGGGTTTTTAAAAAATTCTTCTAGGAGGAGCATCTTTGCCCTGACATGAGATTGAACCTTGAACCACTAAATCGGGTGAGTTGGCCCAGGGCGAAAGGTGAAGCTAAGCCACTTGGGGCTCACATTGTTTGGGAAATTAACTAATTAGGAACTTACAGCCGTGACGTCAAAGTAGGTTCTAGTTCCACAGCTGGTTTGACACTAGCTGGGTTAGTCGAGGATCAGAGGACTAAAAAGGTCAGCCATGCCATGACTTCTATTCTGTTCTTTTCTTGTTCTTCTTTCCCCTTCCAGGATTCTCAGAATGCCCACTGAACCCAAGAAGACCACAAAAATAATTTATTTGTTGTTCCTTTCTTTTTCTTTGTAATTCACAGACAGGAAGGGACACTTCCACTTTGTGTAATTATCAATTATGTGAGAGGAAGTTCAATAATAATCAAAACCATTGGCATATTCTTAACTCTCCAAGCCATGGCAGAATTCCCATATTGAATTAATGGGGTCATTAATTAACTACATGTGACCATTAAAGGAAGCTGAGTTGAACTCAGATTTTTCTGGTCCGTTGATGACTTAAGAAATGAACTAACTGTACTACAGACTATCCTCAAGGAGTATTAGACATGCACATTTTATAAGCTGAACCCAGTGAAACTAAAAAGTAGGTGCTTCTGCAATGATGCTTGCCAACTGTTTCCCTTCCATTGGATGGTGGTCTTTCTGAGACAAAACATTATGCTTAATCACTTATCAGAATCTCAGTGTGCTTTGCAAGATGAAAGAGAAAAGAAGAAGAAAGCAAGACACCAGCTTTCCTGTCAGTTCACCCACACTCTACTGTCAGTGTTACATTTCTTGGGCTACTAAGGAACAAAATTTCAAAAGTTCATTTTCAATTGTTTATTATATCTGTTTGCTATTCATTTTCAAATTAAAGTCGGACTATGTCAATGGCATGGGCCATGGCCTGAGAACATTACATTTTTGCATAGCAATTCTTAGCATTGCCCAAACAAGTTATAATCTAAACATTTTTTTCAGCTCTAGGTACAGCTAGATAAGTTACCTCACATTGCAGGTGCATCACCTTCAACATACAGTGGACCCTTGTTATATTCTGGGGTTTGGTTCCAAGCTCCCCTGTGGATAACAAAATCCATGGATGCCCAAGTTCATATATAATGACATAGCGAAATGGTGTGCCTTATAAAAAATGGAAAATCAAGGTTTGATATTTGAAATTAATACTTTTTTGAACATTTTCAAACCATGGATGCTTGAATTCATGTATTAAAAATCCATGTATAAGAAGGGCCAACTACATTAAGTTCAAAATAGAAAGTTCCCTTATATCAGGTTGAAATATTTGCATACTGCCAGATATTTGCATATAATTGCATATATATATTGCAATATTTCAGACAAAAACTGCAACATCTTGTTAAGCAACATTAGAATGTGATCAATGCAGCAAACACTAGGGGAGGCTAAAGCAGCTTGCTTTTGTCTGAGCCTATTGGAAAGTGCAAGATTATACCCTATTCTCTCCTCTCCTCCCACCCCCAGCTGGGTTAATTCAGTGCAAACTACTTCTGCACTTTGGAACTTAGTTTGCAGCAACTGAAGTAAGCTGGAGACAAAGGAGGAGGAGAGGAGAAAAACTAGGACATTTTAAAAGCAGCTGGAAAGCAGCTGGGACAGAGGATTCATCAGGATTGTCCTTACCCAAGTGGGACAGTTGTAGGGTATGTATTTGTCCATGTAGCCCAGTATTGTTCACTGTGTAGGGCTGGCCCAAGTCTTTATGCTGCCTAAGGTGAAGGAAAAAGTGGTAACTTCTCTCCTGTTCTATGTACAAAAGGCAATAAACTGGGCTTTTCAATCTTAATTTACCACTGGTGACAGGAAACCATGTTCAGTCACACCAGATTGCAGCTGGCTGGAATTTCAGAGGAGGCCATGGGTGCACAGTTTTGCTACTCTGTGGTCCTCAAGTATGTGCTACCCCAGGCAGCCACCTCACTCTGCTGAATGGTCAGGGCAGCCTTGCTGCTCTAAGTGGCAGTAGGTCTGAGCTATAGATTTTCTCTTCACCTGCTACACAATTCTTTTCTAAATTGAAAATGGCCAGAGATCTTCTGTATGCCAGCATGTGCTTTACTGAGCTATAATGATAGCTCTGCCTCTGTCTCCTTATCCACCAGTATAGGGCAAAAACTCTAATCAAAACTGAGGACTTGTTTCCAGGAGAAAAGGCAGCTTTTTGCTAATCTAGCTAAAATATTCTATTTCTCTTATACCTGCGTTTGTTGTGTACCTGCAAGTAATTTTCAATTCATGGCAACCCTAAGGCAAACATATTGCAGGGGTTTCATAGCAAGATTTGTTCAGAGCAGGCCTTCCTCTGAGGTTGAGAGGGTGTGACTTGCTCAGAGTCACCCAGTGGGTTTCCATGGCTGAACACTGTTCATTAGAATCCTTGTCCAGCACTCAGACCACTGCACCTTGTTGCTGTAACCAAGCAATTTGTGCTCAGGGACTGGAAATTTTACTTTTACAGGGGATATAACTCCCAGAATGTTCTAGTGGAATTCTAGATTCTGAGAGTTGTGGTTTCAAAAAGTACCTTTTCCACACTCTGTTGCTGTGCCACCATTACTTGCAGGAAGCATAGATGGAGAACTCTTCACCTGAAAGACACCCAAGAGTGCTATTAAGTTATGATCAGGTTTGAGCTCCTCCTGAGAAGGAACAAAGATTGCAGAAAAGAAAACTAGCCCACTACCCCTTTCATCCCAATCCCCTCTGAGCAACTGCACTGAAACAAGGTAGCTAGCTTGGTGGAGTGGGTGACTCCAGACAAACTCTTTTATATCAGTTTCTGTTTCTGCTGGGCATTCTTCAGACAGATTTCAAAAGGCAGCGTTGCTAATGAAAAACACACAGGCTCTTGAAATTAAGTTAACTCCTTTTATTAAAAAAATTTAAAAAGAAGAAGATGAAGAAAAGGAAAGGAAAATCCCTCTTTGATTTCATTGGTGTAGATATTAGAACCATATTGCTCGTCAAGATACTTTCTGCCTTACGAGCAAATATACAGTAGTTATTGTGGACAAGGAGGGGAGTGTGTCCTGCATGTCATTATTGGCACACTAGAACAAAACAATTGTGAAAAGACTGTGTGGAAAGGTGATAGATAATATCCTTACCTCTCCCCTAAAAATCAAAGACATTTATGAGGATTAGCAACAACAGCAAAATGTGGTTATGCTGGGAATGGGAAAATAATGGACCAATACGTTCTATGGACCTATGCATTGTGCTCTATGGGTCTGAGAGCATGTGACTTGTCCTTTGCACCTGCAAGGTCAACAGAAAAAAGGGGGACTATCCTTGCAATTTTATTTGCAATTATTTCACCCAGTTGTACAGAATGTAATTTGCTGTAAGGTGCTCTCATCAGTGCTGGCATTTCCAAAAAGTAACTGGGACCTAAAGCATCATGTAGCACTGTAGCAGAATGCACCATTTTGTAGCATGTCCTGTCAGCTTCCAATTTCTTGTTAAATATTCCTCATATTTGAATCTGGTTCCTATTGGAATATTGGATCCAATGACCCAACTCCAGCGATCAGATTAACTGTTAATATTCTGTTAATACATAATAATATCAAAAGCAACAACATATTTTTTTCCAAAGTGAAACTTCTGTGCCAGATCCATTTCCCTGCTTCCCCAACAATGTAGACTAATATTTCCCATATTGCCTCAGATGTTGCTGTCAAATAACCACAATACAACAGGTTGGAAGAAAGGCCACAACTTTATTAGCAAACAATTGGTAGGGTTGGCACAAAGCATAAGGTCAGGATCTGCGAAATCAGACAACCCAGTGTTGTCTGATTATCCAAACCTGGCACCCACCAGGCGCTTGGGATGACCCAGGGGCTAAGGAACACCACTTGACCGCAAACCTTGTCTTGCGTTCACCAATTCACTAAGCCCCTAGTCACTGGGAGGCGCTCCCGCGTTATGGCCCCCGCAATGGCCAAACGCCTGCCCTATTCGCCCCCGGGTACCTACTGACTCCCAAACCAGAGCTCCATAGCCCTGGTACCACAACATGCAGATCCTGGCCTATGCTGCCGCCCCAAAGTTGTGACAAAAACCCACGAAACAGCGGTGGGTGGGCAGGAGAAGCACCAAAGTCTTCCTCCCTTCCCAAACTTGGCTCCGCACTGTGCGAAGCCAAGCGCCGACTGAGGGCCGGGGCCAGCAACCCGGCCTTATATAGGCCTAAGCCCCGCCCTCAGACCAGGTGACATGGAGCCTCCTCCTCCAAGGCAGCCCAACCAATGAGCTGCCTTGGAGGACCGGAACTCGCCATCATAGAGCCCGACTCCCAGTGCATCGCGGGGTGGAAGGGCCGCCCCTTCAGCCCCGTGCACCAATATTGAATTCTTGTCTCCAGAGTCACAGCCCAGCACTCAAACCACAACACTGTGCTGACTGTTAAATAAAACGAGCCCCAGAAAAAGAACATGGTTGCCCCAATTCATTACTAAAGTGGTTTAAATATACAGCCTAGGTTCTCAAATGATGGAGTGCTCTTCCGGGGCATGACAGTTATGCAAAGGGGTGCCCCAATAACTGGCACTGATTAGCTCACCCTCCAGAGAGGAGAGATACTTGCAACACCATTTCATGATCTCTTTCAACATCAGACTGTGGAGATTATCAGATGAGGTATGTCCCGTCACTGTCCCATCATGTTCCTGTCCTTCCCGTGTGATAATGGGAAGGACTTTCAGAAGAGATTTGCACTTATGCCATCCAGGAAGCCTAAATGATAGCGATCAAATAAAAAACTTTCAGATGAAGCCATGCAGATCCCATCATTATTCCACCATTAACCCGCCATTAAAGTGACACTGGCCGGCATTTTGCACTAACAGAAATTTGTGTTAATGCAATGCTGCTTTAATGAGATGTTAATTTCAGGATCAGTGCTACAATTTGAAAGCCTTTTACACCATTGCAGATGGGTTAGGGGTGGGATAAAGATGGGGGAGCGATCACGTCCCTATCCTATCTCCCATGTGAAAGGGAGTGAGAGAGGAAGAGAAGGAAGTGAGTATCATGGTGTGGTGGGGAGGTTAGGGCTTCTATGTGCACAGCAGCACTTTTGGGAAGCAAAGGTCACTATCCCTCATTCTTCCCAATGCACGAGCTTCAGGAGTCGGGAGCAGCAGCAATCCTGGCCGCCAACCACTTACTGAAGGCCAGTGGTGCACCTAGTATATTTAGGTGCAGATCATTTTTTAATGCCCCCTTTCTCCCTTCAACAGCCATTTCTGGGCCTGGCAGAGCTGCTGGCCAGACAGAAAATGAAGGCAATTACAGATAATGTTCTCTGTTGCCGCTCCAAAAATCTGGAATGACCTGCCAGATGAGATCTGCCATCTAACATCTTTGGAGGCCTTTAAGAAGGCAATAAGTGTGCTGCCTTCTTGATCTAGTGTGGTAAAAAGAGTTGTTTCCCTTTCCTGTCTGGCCAGCAGCTCCACCAGGCCAGGAAATGGCTGTTGAAGAGAGGAGAGGTGTTTTAAAAAATGATCAGCACAGGGTGTCAAATGTAATAGGTACCCCACTGCTAATATTACTCCTCACTTTAGTAGACGTTGCACTCAAAAGCAAGGCCATGCATCGCATCTAGTCTAAACATTGTGTTAAGCTGGGTACTGAATTTATTGAAATAAAAATGTTCTAATTTGTACAGTATTATTTCCTTATAAAATGTTAAAATATAAATATACATAAATGTGTGAACAAAAAAAAACACACTAAAAAGCAAAATATTTTTATTCATAAACTATGTCAGCGGCCGGGGGGGGGGGGGGGCAACATGTGTGTGCAGATGTAAAAGAGGGCCCAGGGGAGAAAAGAACCACTGATATACAGGATTCAACACACACATGGAAGAGTTGGACACTCAAAGCCCTGATCCTGGATTACTGTAAGGTTTTGATTCTGCCATATCCAGTTTTTTACAGTTTGATATTTTTGCAAATTTTACCATTTATGCTTAAAAAGAAAGACAGAGATTTGAGAGAAAGAAATTGAAAAGAAATGAACACACAGAGAAGAGACAACAGAGAAACTCCTACGGTTCACGGAACAGCTAGATAGCAGGAAAAATTGGAATTTACTATTCTCAATTATTTAATACATAAATACATTATTTATGTATTGATATGCTGCTTTTTTCCCCAACCTTGGAATTCAAGACAGCTTTAAAAAAATGAAAACAAATAAAAATTAAGATGTAACTGAGGAAGTATGCTTAAGTATACAAAAGCTTGTTACTAACTTCTTTCTGTCTCTCTGAGTTAGTCTGTTTAAAAAGAAATTGTTAATATTAACAATAATATAATAGCAGTATTGCATTTCCCCTGTTATTACAGAGAAATCCACCCACCACTTCCCAACCCTCCTCCAATTGGTAGTACACAGTAGAAATACTGCTGCCAAATCTCTTATATTCTCTCCCATTACATGTTATTATTATCCCATTTTGGGAGAATGGCGGGATACAAATCCAATAAATAAATCAATATTTTAATAAGATTTATCTAGTTATTAATCCAAAATTTAACTTGATCATTCCAAAGTTTACATTTTTCATTACTTTGACACATAAATCTAAGAAATGGCTCCCATGTAATACAAAAAAAAAATCTTCTATTATAGCTCCTTTTGCTATTCAGAAGACAGATTGGGGCTGTGGTGAACACATGCTGCAGCCCCAATCTGCCTTTTCCTCTGCCAAAAAAGGAGATGAAAAGATCAGTTCTTTTTTTCAGCCAGGGAAAGAGTGGCTTTTCCCACCCAGCTGCAGTCCAAAGCCAGCTTCCAGATATGATGGCAGCATGCAATGTGTAAATGCCATGCCACCACAGTATCTTGAATCTGCTCATGTCTGGACAGCTGGCTGACTTCTGGGCAGCAGCATGGGAGCATGCAGCATACAAATGCCAAACCCCCAAATCACCGGATGGTAGCTTTTACAGCCAGTCTGTTTTGCCCCTTAATTTATAAATTAACTTCTCTGACAGAACTACAGCCCATATCCTGTTTAGCCAATTCTTAATTGATAAATTCTCTATTTTTCCCATGTTTTGACAATTTCTAGTCTTGCTGCACGAAAGTGATATCAGATCTTTATATAATAAATCCATATTCTTGCTTTCAAACTGAGAATTACTCAAAATACTAATTATAATTAGTAATGCTCCTCTAAAACTGACTTTTTCTCCCACAATTCACCTTATACATGAAAGTACCTGGTCCCAAAATATTTCTAACCTTTTGGTACATTAGCCAAATGTGGCTCCAATCTCCTATTTCTCCACACACTCTCCAACATACGAGGAAAACTTTCTTCTAAAAAATAAATAACAACCTTAATCTTGTGAAGGAGAGGAAACAGAGGAAGAAAGAAAAGAAGAAAGGTGTGGAAGGAGAGGAAGTTGTGGGAACAGAAAGAAAATTAGAAGAAGCAAAAGAGTTTTAACAGTCTGAATTAAAGATATGTTAAAGAACCAACATAGTTCTGAAATTCCATTATTAATAAAGATGTTTATGCTACCAATTTCTTTCTTTCTGTCATTTAGGACTGGAACAGACTGGCAGCTTCATCCAGCTTCAAGCCTGTTTGGGGGCATGGTGTTTACCCAGATCCCTCCCGGGGGTGGTGGACCTATTCGAATGGTCCACCCTCGAAGGCTGATGGAACCCAGTAGGTTCCAAGAAGCCCTAGAGGGTTATATGGTTGGAAATGACAGCGATACTGTTGATGCCCTGACCAACACCTGGGACACTGATCTCTCCAGGGCTATATACAGTATCGCTCCCAAGTGCCCTCTCAGGCCTGCTTCCAAGAGAAAGCCCTGGTACACGGAAGATCTCCGGGCAAGGAAGCGGGTTCTGCGACGGATAGAGCAGCGCTGGAGGAAACACCAGCGCTTATCCGACCAGACTCTCCTAGATCGTCTGTTGGACGACTACGGAGAGGCGATGCGTGCAGCTAAGAACTCGTTCTATGATGCACGTATCGCGTCCGCGGAG
>NC_056522.1:304899142-304907922 GCF_019175285.1 Sceloporus undulatus | reverse complement strand
GTTCTATGATGCACGTATCGCGTCCGCGGAGTCGCGTCCGGCAGAGCTGTTCAGGGTTGTGAGAGAGCTGACTCAGCTACCTCCTACCCTGAACCAGATCCTTGAACCAACCAAGGCCTGCTGTGACCAATTTAACAACTTCTTCGCGGATAAAATCTCTCGGATAAGCGAAGGTCTTGAACCCAGTATTAGAGCAGAACCTAGAACAGAGGTATCCAGAGCTTCCGTGGACTCGATTAGACTGGATCAGTTTGAGTCTGTGAGTACTGAGGATGTGGACAGGATTCTTGGAAGTGTTCGGAAGACGACCTGCTCTCTCGATCCCTGTCCCTCATGGCTAGCGGCTCAGGGGGGCCCGGCAGTAATTTCTTTACTGCATCGGATTATAAATACATCTATGGGGGAAGGACAATTTCCATCCAGCTTAAAATTGGCCATTGTAAAACCTCTGCTGAAAAAGCCCTCCCTCGACCCCCTGTTGCATAATAATTATCGGCCTGTTTCGCTATTGCCATTTTTGGGGAAGGTGATCGAGAGGGCGGTTGCAATCCAGCTTCAATCGATCCTGGAGGAAACGGAGTATCTTGATCCATTTCAAACCGGCTTTCGGGTGGGCTACGGGGTTGAGACGGCCATGGTCGCCTTGGTCGATGATCTCCGTCTGGGCATTGACAGGGGAAGCGTGTCCCTGTTAGTGCTCTTGGACATCTCAGCGGCTTTCGATACCATAGACCATGGTATCCTTCTGGGGCGCCTGGCAGAGGTGGGAATCGGGGGCACTGCGCTCCAGTGGTTCCGATCCTACCTCTCTGGGAGGTCCCAGATGGTGCAGCTGGGAGACGTGTGCTCCGATGAGAGGCCCCTAACATCTGGGGTCCCTCAAGGGGCCATTCTGTCTCCCATGCTCTTCAACATTTACATGAAACCGCTGGGAGAGATCATCCGGAGACATGGGGCGCGGTGTTATCAGTACGCTGATGACACCCAAATAGTCTTCTCTATGTCCCCGACTGATGCAGTGACCGGGGTTGGCATCTCTCCTCTCGTGGTCTGCCTGGAGTCGGTAATGGATTGGATGAGGGAAAACAGACTCAGCCTGAATCCTGAGAAAACGGAAGTACTAGTGATAGGTTCCCCTGGCCCAGGGATGGCGGTGGTTCCACCTGTTCTGAACGGGGTCACGCTCCCCGTGAAGGACTCTGTACGTAGTTTGGGGGTGCTCCTTGACTCGTCGCTCCATCTTACATCTCAGGTGGACGCGACAGTCAGGAGTGCTTGTTATCAGCTTCGGCGGATACGCCAACTGCGTCCCTACCTGGACCGGAGGAACCTTGAAACGGTTGTACATGCTCTGGTAACCTCTCGTTTGGATTTCTGCAACGCGCTCTACATGGGGCAACCCTTGTACCATTCCCGGAAGCTACAATTAGTGCAGAACATGGCAGCACGACTGGTCACTGGCACGTCCAGGGCCAGTCACATAACACCGGTGCTCAAAGATCTCCATTGGCTGCCTATTCGCTTCCGGGCGCAATACAAGGTGTTGGTTATTACCTATAAAGCCCTAAATGGCTTGGGCCCAGGGTATCTAGAGGACCGCCTCTCCCCATATATTCCGCCCCGCACACTCAGATCATCTGGACAGCTGCGTTTAAGCGTGCCAGAGGCAAGGTTAATATCTACATCAAAGAAGGCCTTTACCATCTTGGCCCCTAACCTCTGGAACTCGCTACCAGTCGAGCTCCGTGCTGTCGCCTCCTTAGCCCAATTCAGGAAAGGATTGAAGACCCTACTATTTGAGCAGGCATTCTCCTAACACCTACCCCGACTATGCTTTGATCCTCCCCCTGCCAGTGTGGCCGCTGGCAGAATTGTGTTTTTAATCTGTATTAATTATGTATTATGTATTGTATTGATGTTGTACACCGCCCTGGTATTTGATAGGGCGGTATATAAATAAACATTTTATTATTATTATTATTATTATTACCACATCCCCAAGTCACTGGAAAGTCGCCCTAGTGATTACATACCGGGAAGCTTTGTGGTGAATTGGGGGCATGACATTTAGATGCCATATGCCCCAGAGCCTGCTAAAAGCCGGCTCCAGAGGTAAAGGGGCGACTTTTCTCCTCCCAAAATAAGAGCGGATTTTTTCCACTCCTATCTGGGGTGGAAGGTGGCTGGATTGGGGCCGTGCATCTGTTTGCCACAATCCCAATCCAGTCTTGATTGTGGCAGCTCCAAACTGCCCCATCAGAGCCGTCTGTTTTGCCCCTTAGTCTCAAAGTGCTACAAGACCCCTTTGCATGCAAATACAGATTGTTCTCCACCACACAAGAATACAACTGTGCCAAATGTTCTACATTGAACATTGTGGGTTCCTCATCCTAGGTATGATTTTCATTTCATTTCATTTCAGCAGAACACAGTTTCAAGTAAATGGACTTAAGACTACAGTCTTTTCATTCTGCCTTTTTTTCCATTAGTACATGTATCTTATATTGCTATTTATATTACATTCTAATTAGCCAGGTCTCATCAAAATCTGAAGAGGATCACTGAGCGATGCAAACAAAACAAACATAATATAAATCAAGAGGCACCAATCGCTGAGGTTGTTTCAGCTAACGCGTGTTGTTGGTAATGTTGAGGCATGTAATTAGATGCTGCTGTTGTTGCATGAGAGTCATTATATATCCACTTACTTGTTTTACAGGCTCCACCACCAGTTCAAGAGCCAAGAGACTCAGGAAACCCAGCATCATAAATGAAGAGGGGAGGAACAGTGCCTAACATTTGAGTTCTGTCTACATGCAGATTCATACTTTGGAGATGGCTCAACATCCTGAATAAGTCAATGTTTGGGGGAAAGTTGTTTTCCACAACCAAAAGCAAATAAAAGAGAAGGAAAAACTTCTCACCTTGTGGACAGAAAGTTTATAATGATGGCTTTTATTTTCTCTCTTTGTTGATATCCTCAGGCAGCTTGGAAGGCGCAAGAGAATAATCTCAATGGTAAACAACATCAGACAATGTTACTTCGCTACTTTGGATAATGAGTTGTTTTCATCAAAGTTTGGCTTGTTCAATGAGACTAATTGTGAGTCCAAGCCCAGGAGGCTTCTCTTCCTTCACAGTTTGTTTCATGGGTTTCCAAGCAGTGGAATAACATATGAAAAGTATCCAGAATACATTCGGCTTGCTGCCATTCAGATTTCTCTTCCTTTTTGTCCCACTCAGCTAAAAGTAGCTAAATTGGGAAATTTTTCACTTACCCATTCTGTTTAAGATGTTAGACACCACAAACTTACTAGCTAGTTTTTATGAAGAACAGGATGAAGGGCAACTGAGGACAGTTTTACATATTTTACCCTGTGTTCCTTACTGTCTGAAGAAATTGGCTTTCATGAATAAAGTTGTAAACTGTTTACACTGGATATGTGTTGTTCTCCAAAAATATCAGCTTGCTATTGTGAGCTCCCACTCACAGCACCACCAGCATCAAGATACCTTAAGATCATTCTGGTCAAACCCAGGAGAACATCTATATAAAAGATTCATAAAAATTAAAAGTACCTCTTCATACCAATCATAGTTAAACTAGGGAATTAACTACCACTAGATGTAGTGGTGACCATCAAACTGAGCAGCTTTCAAGATTAGGCGATTCATGGACTCTGTGAATAGCTGCTAGTCATAACATCAGTATATACCACCTTCAGTATTGGAGACACCTCAAAACCAGTTGCTACGGAATATGTCCAGGATGCTCTTTTTCCATTCACATACTGCTATAGGCTTTTCAAAGGCATCTTGCTGGTTGCTGGATCTGGGTGTACTTTGGTCTGATCCAAAACAGCTCTTCTAATGTTACTATATAATCCTAAAATCAAATAATCATAGAGTTGGAAGGAATGCTATGGACCTTGCTCAGTGCTATGCACTGAGCAAGGTCCAACTCCTTGCTCAGTGCAGGCTTTCTAGCTACATAAGCCCCAGCAGGCAGCAGCCCAGACTTTTTTTTTCCTAGACATCCAGAGAAGATCTCTCCACCTCTCTAGGCAATTGATTTCATTGCTGAACCACTCTTACTGTTAAAAAAGCTCCTTCTAATGTTCAGTCAAAATCTACTGTGCTATAACTTGAAACCATTAGACATAGTTCCACTCCCTGAGATAGCAGAGAACAAACTGCACCTAGGTCTCATGCAAAGTTTCATCACATCACCTGCTCTTGCTGACTGGTCATGCCAGGAACTGAACTGGGGACAGACTTCATACAAAAATGTGTTGTTCCACTGAGATATCAGTCTATACATTTCCACACATTAATAAAGCATATGAATGATAAAAAAAATAAATATCACTGGACATTTAAAGAAAAGAAAATTTTGGCAGTAAGAAATTTATAGTAAGGAAAAATAAGTTAGTTAAAGAAACTGAGGGGAAAACTTGAGAAAAATGATGGAATAGATGCCATGAGAGGAAGGGTGGTGGATGGAGATGGAGACCCTTGCAGTATGGATAAACTATGCTAACTTGTGCTGTTAACATATCTTCCAGCAAAATGAGAGGCATGGTTAAGCACCATCAGAGTGTGACCAAGGTGACAAATATTAATGAGAAAGGAGACACCAACTAGGAGAGGCTGCAGCAGGTTGTTTTGCTGGAGGCTAGAGGGAAGAGCAAGAATTTTCATGTTGCACACCTCCCTGATGAATAAATGAAATGTAAACTACTTTTGATGTGAATCCAGTTTGCAACAAGCTGAAGACAAAGGGGGAAAAGTGGGAGGATGAGAGAGAAACAAATGCTTTAAAAGCAGTGGAAAAGTAGGACGACAGGACATTAATTGTGACTGTTGATCCCAAACTAGGACACTTGGAGGGGATGTGGTAACAAATACAACATCACTCTGCCACGTAATGGGTAGGTAAACATATAGGGAATATTTAAGATGAAAAACATTGCTTTCAAAGTAGCCTAGGCCTATTTTCTTCCTTTAGAGAAAATAGGAAAAGAAAGTTTCCTTCCTTCATCCCAAAACTAGAGGTATGGGACAATGATTCATAATGGAGAAACTGGAGGAATTAAGCACAGAAAGGAATATAAAAATTCAACCTAGATAACGAAGAAATTGAAATAATTAAAGAGTTCCTGTATTCTTGATCAGAATGGTGACTGCAGCCAAGAAATACAAAGAAAACTAGGAATGGGAAGAACAGCTATGAAGGAACTAGATAAGATCCTAAAGAGTAAAGACATATTAAAATTAAAATTGTCCAGGCTGTTGTATTCCCCATCATCATGTACAGATGTGAGATCCGGACAATGATAAAAGTGGATAAAAAGAAAAGTAACTAATTTGTGATATGATGCAGGTGAAGAACATACTGTGGACAGTCAGAAAGACAAACAAATAGATCCTAGAACAAATCAAGCCTGAACAATCCCTGAAAGCCAAGATGATAAAACTGAGGCTATCATGCATTGGCTACATCATACCAAGGCATAACTCACTAGAAAACATAATAATGCTAGGAAAGGTTGAAGGCAGTAGAAAAGAGAGGAAGACCACACAGCAGATGGATAGACTCAATTATGGAAGTCATGGGTTTGAGCCTGCAGAACCTGACCAGTGGTGGACTGGGGGGAGATGTCTCCATAAGTTGCAGCTGACTTGAGGGCAGTTAACAACAACAACAAGAGCGGTATGCTCACCTTGCCTCCTAAATTGTAGCTTTGCTTAGGTGAAAAGACACAAGTTTAAAGACTTTGCTTATGTGAAAAGTCATAAGTCTAAAGGTAGAGATCCTTTTGTAATTGTATGCATGGAGACTCTCCACACAATTTTGATTTCTGAATCCTGATTTTCCAGGGTTCTCAATCGTGCAGAAAGCCTTGTTACCTAAAACAGACTTGCTTTTTTGCATAAGCAAGGACTCACATGAGATTATCAGATGGGGGGGAGGAGACAGGAGTAAAAGGCATACTCCCAGCATAATCGTGAAATTGCACTGAAGATTTTCAGACAATGCTGCACCCATCCAGGATGAACAACCTCCAGTGGTTCTGATTTGGAAGCCACAGTTCCAATTAATTCTCTCTCATCTCATTTTTAAAGAAGCTTTTAAAATGCCCATTCTCTTCCTCCCGCTCTCCGCATTTCTCCTCAGCTTACTTCAGCTGCTGCAAACTAAGTTCAAAGTGCAGAAGTACTTTGTGCTCAGTTAACTCAGCAGGGAGGTAGAGGAGAGGAGGGAGCAACCTCTTGCTCTTCCCAAGGTTGTCTTTGTGGTCCTCAGCCCATCTCATTTTTCCAGACTGCTCTTTTCCTTTCCAAATAAGGAGAGTTAAATCACCTTTTAAATATGCTGTAGGGCTGGCTCCCAGAACTTTTGGGAACAACACCAAACCATACCAGGTTTTCAACACTTTCAGCATGCAGCTGAGGCAGATAGAGTGGAATCTGCTATAATTCTGTAGTGTGGAAGGGCCTTGAGTCTATTACATCAGTTATTCAAAGCATTTTGTTCAACATTTTGATGAACTTGATTGTAATTTCATTTCTTTTTCTAAATAAGTACCTTTAAAAAGGACAGATGTCAAGCACCACTATATTAAAAAAAATCTCTTCTGTGGAAAAGATCATGGAATCTCTCTCTCTCTATTGTTGTTTGGTAACTATAGTGCCTACAGTAATATACATATGTGTGCCATCTTAAAGCAAGATGCATTTTTAACCTCCTGCTCATGCCTCCATTTTACAAAATTCACGATGGCTTTTCATTCTATTCACATGGATTCTATCAGAATCAATTCTTTACCCAAGTTTTGAAGTAACAATGTACATATGATCTTTTATTGAATTGTCTGTTTGCCAAAATGTAGACTCATAGAAGGTTCTGGTTTATAACCATGAATACATAACTAAAGACGACTCTGGAGAGACAGATGTGTTACTTCCATTTTAAACAGTCAAATTAGACATGGCAGTATTCACAAAATTTGGATTAGCCATTTTGGGTCCTTTTAGTGGGGAAAGACAGGATTTAAAATACCAAATTAAAACTTAAATACAAATAGTTACTGTGACAATAGGTTTTTGTTTTAGCACAGTAAGTGGCAGGTGCAGGGCCCAATCTATATTTCCCTCTTCTACACAGCCATTAAAGATACTAGAGCCACCTACAGTTTTTGCCCTGACAACTCTAGCTGGAAGACAGGAAAACTTCAGCATATGTAGTCGGATTATTTTCCTCATGCTATTTGTACCAGCAGGAAAGCTCCAGCTGACACCAATGGAAGCTTTCTTCCTATACAAATAGCATAGAATGTGACCAGGGTTGCGAAAAGCAGATTCAGCCCGATGAAACTTTTCTGCCACCCACAATTAGGGTTGCCAGGTTTTTCAAACAGTAATACAGGACAACCCTCTCTGTTACAAGGACAGCTCAAGATTGGCCAGTACATGTGAGTCAGGCCTATATAAAGCCTGACTTACATCTCATGAAAGAAGGAGCTTGGAGATCTTGTGGGAGTCTGGAACTTTCATGAGAGGGTCTCCTTTTGGGAGACTTGAAGCAGACTTTATATAGGCCTGCTTCACATGTATTGGCCTGAGTCACCTGAGCAAGTAAAACTGAGAGTGGACAGATGGCAGATGGACCACAAGAAATGGATCCCAATGCTTGTTGGTCTGTTGTGAGCATAGTGGCACTTATTTTCCTGCTTCACTGGGGGGTGAAACAGACAGGCAAAATAAAGTGGTTTCTTTGAAAATGGGGTGTTTAGATGGTGCACACCTCAGAAGTGGCTGAAAACTGAAACAAAGCTGTGCTCGGGGGCTAAAAACTAGAGCAAAAGGAAGCCAGGATACTCTGACTCAAAGCAGAAAATGCACATCTTCGCATATGCATGTAAATGATCCAGCACAAATGCGGAGCTACAGCAAGCAAAAAAAAAAGTGTGACAACTCCAATGGATGTAATTACAACATACAAAAACCAGACAGTCCAACAGGGGGCATAAGGTGAAGGAAGGTAAAGGGGGCATATATGGGGGGCACCATGATTGTGCTTTGAGAACGTATCACTCAAACATCAATGCAACAATGCCTTGTTCAGGTGGAGCATCGCACGCACAACTGTGTGGCCATTCAAAGGGGATACACAAACAATGAGTAACAAAGGTTTGAGCCTCAGCAAATTATTTGTACCGCAGGATTATACAGTGTTACCTGTGGTGCTCCTGATGAAGCAATTTTATGTGCAATGCTTTTTGAAGCTGATGCTCAAGAGTGAGATTAAATTCAACACACTGTAGATGTGTTTTTTTAACAGAGTGCAACAGAGAAAGGGAAGGAAGGAAGGAAGGAAGGAAGGAAGGAAGGAAGGAAGGAAGGAAGGAAGGAAGGAAGGAGAAACAAGCAAGCAGTTGAAGAAAAGGCAGAAGGAAAGAAGAGCTAATTGCTGTATATAGTACAAAAAAGATAAGAAAAATAATTTTGAAAGAAAGGAGCAGTGTTCTTCAGGGAAAAAACATTCCCTCTTAAATTAGTTTGTATCATTCAGAACATTTATCTCCTTTCAGTATGTTAAGCCTCTCCCTTAGGCTATTTGATATGCTTCTTCTGGGTCCTTTGTATATACATAGACTGAAGGCTGTTTTAGATACCACATACAGTATAAAGTGTCTCAGATGAGGAAATTTGCCTTGTTGATTTTTTTCTAACAAAAACATTAAACATGAGTGGGAGTAGTAATATTTTGTTCTGTA
>NC_056522.1:304855258-304894142 GCF_019175285.1 Sceloporus undulatus | reverse complement strand
CTACCTCAGGGGCGGGAGAAGGACAGGATAAGCATGGCATCGTCTGAAAATCTTATCATGATCACATTATAAGAACATGGCATGGATGCAATAATGACACCGGGTGATGATCTTCTCTTGATTATCCCATCCCCTTTGCACATTCAGGGGAAAGATTATCACACACTGCACATTTATCCCATTCTTCTCCCATCCATGAAGTGTAATGGCCCCTTCATTTGGTATTAATGGGAGTTTCTGGGTATGGACTGGCAGGGGTAAGTTTGCCACCTTCTCCTTTGCCTCAGATAGCCTGTTCACTCCCTTACAGGCTGAAAGATGACACTTATCATGGAGGGAGGGCTCTCTTGGGCCATAGTCACAGAGCCACTGAGAATCCGTGGAGGACAATACTGGTCCTAGCAGACTGGAGGACAAATGCTGTCCCCAACTTCAAAAGGGGCAACAAAGAAGGCTTGGACCATATTGATTAGTCAGTTTGATCAACCAGGAAAGGTTCTATACCACAGACAGTGAGTCTGTGCATGCTAAGAAAGCAATGCTGTAATTACTAAGAACCAGCATGGGTTTCACAAAAACAAATCAGGCCAAACTAACTGTATCTTTTTTTAATAGGGTTTCAGGCTTTGTAGAACATGGGAGTGCTGTGGCTGTAATTTATTTTGATTTCAGTAAGGCTTTTGACAAGGTCCCCCATGATATTCTTGCAGGCAAGCTGTTGAACTGTTGGCTAGACAGCATTACATTTAGCAGAATCTGTAATTGGTTGACAAACTAAACCCAGAGAGTGCTCACCAATGGTTGCTCTTGGTCTTGGAGAGGACCGACAAGTGGGGTGCCTCAAAGTTTAGTCCTGGGCCTGGTGTTGTTTAAATTTTTTTATAAATGACTTAAATGATAGAATAGAAGGCACTGTTATTAAATTTACAGATGGCACCAAATTAGAGGGACCAGCAAATACCCCACAGGATAGAAACAAAATTCAAAATGACTAGACAGATTGGAGATCTGGGTCAAAACTAACAAAATGAATTTTAGCAAAGATGAATGCAAGGTACAACAACTAGAACCAGCATGATGTGGTAGTTAGACTGTTGGAATAGAAAACTGGGAAACTAAGGTTCAAATCCCTGATCGGCCATGGAAACTATGGATGATCTTGGGCAAGTCACACTCTCACAACCTCAGAAGAAGGCAAAGGCAAACCCCTCTGAACAAATCTTGCCAAGAAAACCCTGTGATACGTTTGCCTTCATGTCACTATACATTTGAAATGATTTGAAGGCACACAATAACTACATCTAGACAAGAAAAATGAAATGCACAAATGTAGGATAGCTTGAAAATAGTATACACTGGTGGTTCTCAAATAGTCTAATGGGACCCCCTAGAAGGGTGCAAAGAGTTGCTCAAGATTTGGAGGGCCTGATTTCCACCTTCTCATCTCCTTCCTCTTCCCAAACTTCTTCTGTTCTGGAGGGGAAGGGAAAGGTGAGGAGGATGTTCAGACCAGCCGGTTCTACCTGAGCAAGGAGCAGAAGGAAAACTGGGAAGTTTGCAGGACTATGGCCTGGCCGGGGGGGGGGGCATTCCATTCTTCCCTCACCCATCCCATCACTGCCCCAGTTCACAGGATGAAATATTGTTGCAGTCTTAACACATTTTCTCACACGCTCTCAGTACTTCTCTAGGTGTATGAGTGACTTTCTGTTGTACATTAATCCCACACACATTCACTAATATTTTTTTCTCTCTCCCTCAGATACACTCATTCACACAGTCTCCCGCACAAATTCTCTCTCTCTCTTTCTCTCACATACAGAGTGACACTCTTCATCTCTTTTTTTACATGCTCGCTTATGGACTTATTTATAATCACAGAATGAATGTTTCTGTGTGACTGTCTGTGAGAGAGAGAGTAAATGAGTATGTGTGTGAATGAAAGAAAGAATGAATGAGAGTGACTCAATATGTACATGTCTGTGAGCACTGGCTTATGTGAGTGTGGCTGTATGTGAGACAGTTATATGTAAAATTTACACATGTGTTAAGTATTGAACTTGTTTAAATAAAACTGTTCTGATTTGGATGATGATATTTCCTTTTTAAATGTTACAATGTGAATATGACATTAATGTACAAATAAAAATATGTGTACGAGGCAAACAAAATATTTTTATTCATATACTGTGTCGGGGGGGGGGGGGTAATGTCCACATATAGATGTAAAGGAGGTCACAAAGGTAAAAAGTTTAAGAACTACTGATATATGCAAAAAGGATCTAGGGTTCTCAGTAGGGCCCAAACTAAACATGAATCAGCCATGTGATGCGACAACCAAAAAAGCCAATGCAGTTCAGTCTGCATCAACAGAAATATAGTGTCCAGACTAAGGGAAGTAGTAGTGCTATTTTGTTCTTCTTTGGTTAGATCTGACCTGGAATATTGTCTCCAGTTTGGGCAGTCTTATAAGGAAAGACTGAGGGAACTGGGTATTTTCAGTTTGGAAAAGAAGAGACTGGGAGGTGACATGATTTTTCTTGTTGTTGTGTGCCTTCAAGTCATTTCTGACTTATGAAACCCCTAAGGCAAAATGATCGTGGAGTTTTCCTGTCAGAAATTGTTAGAGGAAGTTTGCCTTTCCATTCTTTGAGGCTGAGAAACTGTGACTTCCCAAGGACACCCGGTGGGTTTCCATGACCAAGCAGGGATTTGAACCTTCATATCCCAGTATCCCATTCCAAAACGCAAACCACCACATCACTCTGCTCTTTCCAGTAACATGATTACTATCTTTAAACATCTGATGGGATGCCATGCAGACAATGGAGCTAGCTTGTTTTCTGCTGCTCTAAAGAACAGAGCACAAACCTGGCAGTTAAAATTACAAGAAAAGAGATTCCACCTAAACATTGGGAAGAACATTTTTTTAGTGTAAGACTTGTTCAACAGTAGAATATATTGCCTCGGAGGGTGGTGGACCCTCCATCTACTCAGAGGTTGTATGGGCATCTTACAGGAATGCTTTGTATATTCCTGCATGGCAGTAGGTTGGACTGAATGGCCATTGTGGTCTCTTCCAACTCTATGAATCTATTATTCCTCTCTGTTGGAGGACAATCTATGTAAGCATCACAGCCTGAACTGCACCCTTAATTTAGCTGGCTGTCCAGTGGCAGCTGCTGACTTCCTTTTGGGGAGACATGAAATCTGAACTTTAAAAGAGCTATCCAGGGTGCTGAACCTGTTTGGGGAATGAAATTTAGTACATTGAATAACTCCTTTAGAACTAAAGTCTGGAGCAGGTTCAGCTAAAAACAAGAGCAGATTCAGCACCCCTCTGATATGGAAAACACCATATGCAAGTCCTACTGCCCCATTGGTGATGTTGAATTCCCAGTCTAGTTTCTTTCTGGGTATGGACTGGCAGGGGTAAGTTTGCCACCTTCTCCTTTGCCTCAGATAGCAAAATGTCTTGAACTTGCCATAGCATTTTATATGTGGAGTAAATCCTTCCACATAGAGGCCTAAATACCCTGAAGACACCCTATTTTGACTGGTCTTGGAAGATAAGCAGGATGAGCCCTAATTAGTACTTGCATGGGATACCACCAAGGAATACCTGAAATAAGCTATATTTCAGAAGAAGGCAATAGGAAACTACCTCTAAGTATTCCTTACCTCAGAAATCCCATGAAATTCATGGGGCTGCCATAAATCAACAGGCAACCTGAAGGCACAAACACACTAGATTACCACACTACACTCTTATAGTGCTGCTATTCCACTTTAACTGCTCTGGCTGCCTTTTGCCGCATTCCGGGATCTGCAGTTTAAGGAGGGGCATTTAGAATTATCAACCAGAGAGCTCTTAGGCCTCACTGAACTACAAGCCTCATAATGCAACAGGCATCCGCCAGAGAAGTAAAAGTGGAATAGCAGCACTGTAAGAGTGTAGTACAGTCATGTGGCCGTATACTATTCCCACAGAATCAATGGAGAAAAATGGACATAACCAAAATCTGGTGGAGGATGAGAAACTCAGTTCCAATGAATGTCTTCCAGTGATTCTATCTTGGCTATGCTTCATCTGTTGGGCTGACCAAAAGAAAAAAGGGAAAATAAACACCCTCAAGGATTAGAACAAGGATCTCATTGTGCCCAGAAACTGCTGGAGGGACCTGACTCTACAGAGCAATCTGTTCTAGCAATTCAGTCACAGGAATTACTCTGCAAAATTTTGTTAAGTAGTCCTATTAACTGTGAAGAACCTGTGATACCAATCTTCTCAGCTTCCTAGGGCTTGTTCAAAACCCTTGGCTGGCTGAGGTAAAGCAGCAAATGACACTCCCAAGGCTGAGCCCTCTGCTCCCCTCCTTTGTGTGCTTATACTGAATTGATATCAAAAAAGGGTGTTTAGAGCATAAAGCCATGGGGGTGCCCCAGTGCAGGAAATTGCCTTACGATATCAGGAGATCTGGGTGGTTCAGCATGAGGAAGCTCAAGAGCATGTAGACAGGATATTGATCAAGATCAGAATCTGCATGATTCCTGCACTGATAGGAGTGATGTTGGACAACAAAACTTGCATTCACACATAAGCTCAAGTACACTCCCCCTGGAAGCGATACTCCTTTGTGCAAGGACATACTGCATGCACTGATTATCTAGCCATTCTCAGCTTCCTTGCTTGTTCTTCCCTCCTGGAAATCTTTTCACATTCCGAAGCCTATCCCAGGATATGTTTGCCCAATTAATACATCTGCCCAGGCACCCTCAATTTGGTCTCATTTGAGGTTACACAGACCTTCTATCCAGATTTTACCTGACTCCTCAGCATGAGCATTTGTAACTGATACAGTATTGCCCTCTGCAACCCCTTTAAGTTGCTGTCTGCTGCCACCTTTTATATCATTAGTTCTTAGATGTATTAGCTGAGTGAGTGTCTTGTGTGAATGGTGATTTCCTTTGATAACAAATAAAATTACATTTGTACCTGCACTCTCGGAATCATTACACACAGGCTTGATCCCCAGTTTAGTGGTCTGAGCCCTCTTAGCTGTGTTTGCTTGAGCTAATAAAATTCCCCTATTAATTTTGGGTGCCCTCTTGGAACCTCTACATTTGGTTAAATCCATTCCCCACTCGTAATACCCAGGGCCAGCCAGGCCATTTTGATGTCTGAAGCAGAAAAATACCACAAATTTGTCTCTCTGATAGTAAAAATGTGATGATAATAATTACAGTTTGCTGTCCCTTCATGACATCCAGAATAATGTATATGTTTTTGAAATGTAATAACTGATCAGCTCTTCTACAGAGTGGGAGAAAATGGCAGGATTTTTCGCACTAGACTGTGTTCATTCTAACCTTGCTTAAATAATATAGACAGTTTATATAGCTGCATATACACTGTAGAATTAATGCAGTTTGATCCCACTTTAACTGTCATAGCTCAGTGGTATGGAATATTGGGATTTCTAGTTTGTTGTGGTACCAGAGCTCTCTGACAGAGAAGGCTACATATCTCAGCTAAAATTCCATAGCATTGAACCATGGCAATTAAAGTGGTATCAAACTACATTATTTCTGCCATGCAGATGTAGCCTATGTTACCTACTCATTACAAAAACAGAATGTATATGTTGTGAATTCACATTTGGATGGAATCAGCTGAGCAATGACCTGAGCCAGGGGCAACCTGCAAAATAAAAGAGTTAGGAGACAACTCATTACAAGTAACAAGTTACTTTGGTTAGTTCTTTTCCTCAAATAAGGAGGAAACAATTAATTTACAAGTATGACTTAGTAAAATGTTGGTTACATGAAAGAAAGGAAGTAAAGCGTTACTTTTAATTGTACCTATAGCTGCTTACTATTTTGGGAGATGGAACAATAACTGATAAAAAGTATTTATAATTGTCATTATAAATGTAATGATAACTCTGCAGAACAAAACATTCCATCCCATTATTTTCTAAGTAACTAAAGGCTCATCCAGAAATGGGGAAAAAAGTCTTTGGAAGTATTGAGACTTTTTAGTTCTTTTTTATTTCATTTGCATATCCTCAGGTTTATATCCAAATTATTTCCTGAAATGTCTTGGTTTTTCCTCAGTACCCCCTTCCTTATGTCCTTCCTCCTCCCCACCCCACAGATCAAGTTCACTTCTAGACTCATGTTTTATTTTCAGCAATTTCCACTGTGCCATCTTTATTGGTCAGGAGTCTAGTCAAAGTGCTAAGGTGCTTTAGCAATATTACACTAGTTAGACATTAGGATCATTTGCTTGTGTGCAAACGTTTCTCTTTCCCTCACTTAATCTCTGTTCAATCTGTGTCCTAGAAACTGTGTTCACTGGCAGCAGCCATCTTAGCTAATTCCAGACTGCCAAGTAAGAGATATACATTTCATTTTGGAAAATACTGGGTTAATTTAAAATGATCTCAGAAATAGGGATGAAAAGTCTTTAAAAGTGCAAGGAGTTCCCAGGAGATACTTTGGGATGAAGAAAACATAATGTGGATCTCCATTATCAGTTTGTTCAGGAACAAAATCTGGGACTATCAGAGACTTTTGTTTCATCAGGAGGGGCTCTAAAAGAATTTCTAACCATCTACTTTTCTATTCTCTAACAACAATCTTGGATGCCATGACAGACTGAATGTAGTTATCTTGTCCAAAGCCATTCTGTTGCAAAAGAGCAAGAGTTAAAATTTGGGTGTGCATGTGCATATTACTAGCTAATACAGGAGGCTAGAGGGTGGTATGAACACTTTCAAAAACAAAACATCACAGAACTTTCATATCAGTCATGTAAAACACTACATTTTCAGATGTTGAGATTTCATTCTTCAAGTACTGTGAGATCATACAATGAGAAATCAAATAATGCACTTGTGCATTAAACCCCAGTTTCACAGCTTCTATCACTGGACAAAGTCAAACTGATATATGCATTTCTTATGACTGACCTGTACTAGAATCTGCTTTCTGCTTGGGATTTTAACTGATCACTTGTCTGCAAAACTGGTTTATAGATTTTTATGTTTGCTATAGTCATATTGAGGGTGGAGCAAGCTTGTTTTCTGCTGCTCCAGGACACAGAGCAATGGATTCAAGCTACTGGAAAAGATATTCCATCTAAATGTTAGGAAAAACCTCTGAGCAGTAAGAGCTGTTCAAGACTGGAGCACACTCCCTCGGAGAGAGAGAAAAACCTCCTTCTTTGGAGGTTTTTCAACAGAGGCTGGATTGCCATCTGTCAAGGGTGCTTTGATACTGTGTTCTTGTATAGCAGGGAGTTAGACTAGATGGCCTTTGTGGTCTCTTCTTAATCTATGATTCCGTGATACAGATATATGGTGTCTTTCTATATTTGGGAATGACTGGCATGAGATACCCCTATGTGAATTTAGAAATCATAATGATCCACATGGTTCCTCAAAAACTCCGTGTGCTAATTCCTGTACTCTAGCCAAACAGCTGAGACCTGAGAGACAGGGCTTTTGTGCCTGTAATAGCTGGAGCCACATTTCTTCTTTTTGTTGTGTTTTCATATAAGTGCACAGGAGCCCTGAAAGCACAAAGGATGACAACCATGGAAAATTCCTGTGACTTCACAGTCTGTTTTTCATTGTTAAAACTATTCAGCTAGAAAGATGACTGCTAGTTCAGCCTTATGACTAGACAGAGTGGCAGCTGGTTTAGGAAGCCATGCAAGGACAGCAAACACTATTATTATTATTATTATTATTATTATTATTATTATTATTATTATTATGCCTTGGAAAGGGTGTGGGCCATTATCCAATGTTCCCTAGTAGCAAAATTCTTGGACCAGCCATGGGAGAAGTCTGATTAAAAGACAATTAATGTATCAACAGTCTTTAAATCTGTGGTGAATGAATCAGAAAAGTCTATTACTTATTCACACCAACCACCAAGGATTCTGGAAAGCGTAATGTATATTTTTAAACAGAACTAAAATTTCAACACAGGTCTCAGAAAAACAGCTCAAGCAACTCAGATCAACCTCTCATATTTAATTCCCTCACCAGGTTTCTAGAACAGAATTCAAACAAAAATTTGCAGAAAGAGAAGGCTACACATGAGTCTTTTCCCTGCTTTGGTGCAAAACCTGTGCATAATGAGGCATTTAATTAAAGCTAAATGTGCACAGAATTTATCTGGTTAACGAAACACATGATAACCACATTAACACCAGATGAGGTCAGCATGTTTATTGTCATTGTAATGAATCCCAAAGCAAATAAAAATTGTTGAGTTGTCACTTAGAACAATGTGATTGCAGTCATTTCAAGGGGAAGAGATTTAAGCATTTTAAAACCATTAGGGGTTGTAATTGCTGCATTTTGACTGGATCATGTCTATTTAGAAAATAAGAGAACATTTTTTCTCACAAATTCTAATAGTTATGTTTCCACAACAGACAGAAAAATAGCTAGCTAGAGAAGAATCATAAAAACTGTAATGATGAAAATATTTCTTGTATTTCTTTCTTAACCATGCCCATGATCCAGTCAAAATGCACAGCCTTAAGCTCTATTAAGTTCAGCATATTTGAATCCCTTCTCACTGAATTTAGTGAGACTTTTTAAAAGGTGCTTGACTTGGGATGGATTATGTCTAGTTGTTTTGGGGTGTTGGGTGTTTTTACAACATCCTTCTGATGAAAAAGGAAAGCATACCAGTTAACAACATCCACATTATCCACTGCTTTGACCCAAGGAAACACCTAAGCAAATAATTGGGAAGCGTCCCATGGCAATCCATCAACTTCATACAGCCGAAGACTCTATTGAGTTGGGGGGGAATACAGCTATATTATACCAAACATATTAATAACACTAAAAAGGCATTCAAAATAGTGCTGAAAGCAAGCTTCGCATTAAGTCAGAGCGGAGCCAAGAACAGAAGTGCTATGCCCAATGTTCCTTGCATAGCCTGAAGCAAACTTTTCCAAGAGTCAAACGCTTGCATTTTCCTTGTTAAGGAATGCCCCTGAACTAAGCTTTTCTTGGTGGGGGGAAAAATAAAAAAGAGCAAGAGCCCTTATTGAAAAGATTATCTTTGCCATTAATAATCCCCATGTAACATTCCTTATTAGTAAACCCCATGGCAAAACCTGACATATTTACTGCTTGCAGTAAACTTTATGTATCTGCAACAATATTCATAATCAAGAGCCGGTGACCACAGCAAATCGTTCGAGCCTTGCAAATGATCAAGTGAAAGCTTAATTGTACTGAAAAGACCAGGGTCCTGACAAGTCAGAAACCTTTTCCACACACTCCACTCCACAAAAAGAGATCTTTCCCTCAGATGAAAAAAGTATGTTTGAAGGATTGGAAACATAAGAATACATATTCTTTTAAAAAAAAAAAAAACCCAAACCCCAACCACCCTGATATCACAGGCTGAGTTGAAACAGAAACCTGATCTTGTACATGGAATGGGCAACATTTGGGTCTGTTTTATGTGAATTGCTCCAAGCTGTTTTGATTAGAAATGTATAGAATTTAAGGTAAGGCATACCATATAGGCAGTCTAAAAGTCACATACACTTTTGGAACACAGTGCTCCCTTACATTTCCTCTACCAAAGGTAGGGTCCAAACTTGCCTTTCTCCACAGGGTAAGTTCATTGCCTTTTAACATAGAACTGCAATGGGCACTTGACATATTGTTCATTTCATAATTTTATTATCACTGTAGATTGTATGTGTCCTGCTACTTTATTTTCCACCTTATGGGTTTTTTTATTTATTTATTTTTAAAATGAGCAGCAATGGTTTTGTTTTGGGGTTGTTTTATTTTTCTCTATTTCTCCCCTTTAAAAAAGAACATAGAAATTCAGTATATTTTCCCTAACTTGGAAAGAAACATTTTTTAAAAATTCACAGTTCAAAACAGTATTTGTAGGAAAAATATTACGGTGAAATATCCCTTCTGTTTGGCTGTCATTTGGCTGTCTTATTTGCTCGAGGAATTAGTGTCAATGAAATTTTATTCAAATATAATTCAAGCCAGTTCTGTCACAGTCTGGATATTTAATTCAGATGGTGAACAGTGTTCTTAAAGCTTCAAGCGCTTAAATTTTGGTTACATTAAAGCCATGATATTTTGGAATTAAAAATGCAACATATAAAAATGTAAGCAGAAGGTTTTACAATGTGGGGAGAAGCAATCCAGTATTCTTACTAAGATGAGGAGTAATATGAAATTCAGTTGGTTAAAATTTGAGAATAAGCATGCTTTTGGTGAATGTTTCCAATATATGTTTCTGGGTTTCAATTGGTAACAGGAAGAAAAATAACAATTAAATGATTTACTTAATTCTTGTATGACTACATACACACAACCACTCACAGATGATGCAGTAATGTATGATAACATTTTAGGAGCATTTGTAGTGTGTGTGTGTGTGTGTGTGTGTGTATAATTTCAATATTAATTATGCCTATGCCATGTGTGTGTGTTTATTTTGCGTTATCTAGCGTAATACTGACCTTTACATTTATCCCTTCAGTTCTCAGATATTTCTTCCTGTTTGCCAATTCTGTCTGAAACATCTGCATATTTACATGTTTAAGAAAGACTTCAAATATAGATACATATCTTTGTGATACTGTATGGCACTGAAATAGAGATACTGTAAATAAGTGCAAAACGTCAAATAGCACTTTATGTTTATCATTCATATTTTTTCTCATTTTCATTTTGATGAAGGCCAAAATTGTGGTTGTTTTTCTTTTTCTCTGTGTACTATTAAAATAAATTGTTTCCTTTCGGTGGCTCCTACCCCTCCTGCTTTTCCCTTAACTTTTTTCTCTATTGCCAATGTTGGTTTCTCACCAACATTGTTTTGTATATTTTCATCAAAATGAGGGGTTCTCTTTGTGTGTTTAAAAAGCAAACAGTGTTGAGTATCTTGTAAATGATCAAAATAGAAGATTCGATGCAGCTTGACTTTTAAAATTCCTCAGTGGCACATATTTTAAAAAATATTAAATACTCTGCCAAATAACCAGAGTAACTTCAGAGTAACACTTTTCCACTTAAATAACTACAAAGTTGAAGCATTAGATATCTTTAAAAGCTGTAATATCTGTACTGAAGATACATGTGTAAGCTTCGTCTAAGCATTGTTAGTATATAGAATACAAAATGTCTAATTTTCCACAATATTTTGAAATATAAATTTGTTGTTTTTGGAGGATTGTTTGTTTGTCTGTATGTGTAGTTACACACCCTTAAGACAGGTTATTAAACTGCGTAGTGCTGGCTTCTAGGAAGGGGAAAAAAGCTTTTATATCCTAGCCTAAGGACAAAGGGGGTTCTTAATAATAAGCGAAGGGAAAATTTTAAAATGTTTTCTTTAAATTAAAAATCAAACAGAATTGTTTTAATGAATATCCAAAGTTAGGAAAGTAACTTTGGCTTTGACTTCGGCTTTGCTGTGACTCTAAGAAAATTTACTTTGTGGTTTTTCCTGTGAGATCAAAAGAATCTAATTAACTTTTCTATAAGGTAAACAAACTTGAAACTTGAAATATCCTCCTGAATTATCTGGGCAGTGGAGTCAAGGCCTCCGTGTTGTGTCTTTTGCTTTTTATATCACAGACATTTTTCCATACTGTGCAGGAAGAGAGACCCTATACTTTTGGACATGGGAGGAGGGCAATATTGTGAGTCGTGGCTGTTTTATAACCAATGAAATATTTAAATGAAATAGCTGCAAAACTGCCAAGCTGAAACCATTTGGAAGATTAATAGAGTATTGTTCTGTTAAGATGGATTCATTCCCCTAAATCCACTTTAAGTGGAGCCTCTTTAAGACAGAAACATGCAACTGGGAGTGTGGGAAAGTTGGACATTCAGAGGCAGAGGCTGGGGCAAGGGGAATGAGATAAGGGACTTCTCAATGAACCCCAGGTGCTGAGCTGCCTGGGTTTTTATTTTATTTTTTGGGAAAGAGGGCGAGGGAGAGCTGTCTTCTGTACTTTTCCTAACCAGATAAACTGATTTGAAAGGAAGGAGGGGGATGGGTTGGATGCTAACATAATTTCTCCCTATATCATTGAAGCTTTTCAGAAAATTCATGTCAACTCAGTATATGTTTCCTGGTCTTATGAATTATTCAGGACACATTCAGTTTGGCCTAGGCCATCTTTGGACTCAAAGTCCTTATGTTTTAAGTCTTCCAGTGAAAGAGAATGAGGTGGTTCACTCAGTAAACCACTCTCAGGATTGAAAGGCAGGCATCAACTGGCAGAAAAAAACCCATTGACTGATAGGAGAAACTAGTTAGTGGCAGAAAAGTCATGACACGAATCATCCCCTTCTTCATTCCACTCTGAAGGGAAAGCACATGTAACTCTAAAGCTGGAAGTGCAGGTAACAAAATAATGGCTCCTTGAATCTTGAGCTTTGGAACTGTGAAGTAGAACTTAGGGGTGGGGAGATGGATGCTTCGCCCTTTCCCCATCTTCTACTTCTCTAGTTCGTATCAGCACCAGCACCACCCAGCCACTATTTTACCCTATTGGGATTACAAACACATCCTTAGAGATGCAAAGGAACATTTGGAGTCCTGACCAGGAGACAATTAATGGGTGGGATGGTTATGACAGGTTAACAAAGTTACAGAAGAAGCCAGCAGAGAAACTGGTAAAGCATCCCCTTCCTCTTCCCCTCTCTCCATCTCAAATCCTGATATTTCTTTGTGGTGGGAAGAGCAGCCCTGGGGGCTTTGTTACCCACATTTTGTGCAAAATGGAGCTGTATTTCTTAAGTAAGAAGCTGCCATCTTTATGTCTTTAAGAAGGGGCCATGGATCACTGAACATATGCACAATGATTGTATGCACACTGGTACAACACTCAGCATCGCCAGTAGTGTCACTAGGGTTGGCATCACCCAATGCTGCAACTCATGGTGTCACCACCACCCCATTGACTTACCACACCATACAGAATCCTTTGCAATGTTTTGTGCATTAATATTACTCATAAATCATAATTCCCCTATATCAGTGAATGTAATGGTAATTGTTATGACATAAACAAATAACAAAATTAAAATTATACTTTCAAATTACAAGATCATGTTCACAGCCTGTATGTATTTACATGTACATAGTTTTGTGTGGTTAAAGTGAAAATGTGTTAAGATGTGATGTTTCTTTAAGAAAATGTTAAAAGAATACACATTTTAAACAATTTTAGACAATTTTTAAAATTTTAAAATTTAAAATTTAACCTTTTAAAAACCCAGGACCTATCATTTCTTCTTTCACTGAGCCTCACCCCACTCACACTATCTCTTCAGCATTTTAAAGGGATGCAGGCAAATGCCACAGCCTGTTTCTGCCAAAAAGCAGATCTTTGGGAAGCAGTGGTATCACACTCTTAGGGTGACACCTGGTGCAACCTGTGCACCCCGTTTTCCCATCCTCCCCCCCCCCCCCCCCCCCCCCCCCCCCCCCCCCCATTATGCCCCTGAGCATCACTAGGCAGGCTGGGAAAGACTCCTGGTAGAAACAATAAAGGGTTGCTGCCTGTCAGTGTAGCTAATACTCAGCAAAAGATGAGTCAACTGTATAAGTGAGATTTCTATGTTCCTAATGCAATTCCTCAAGGCAGGAATTACAAGTACAGTGATATAAAGTTACAGTGGCAAGAATGTTTCAGTTGTAGGGCTGATATTACACCCTTATCAGATATGAGACTAGATCCAAAGAATGGTCCTGTTACTGCAAGAATTCTTTTAGTTTGTGTTTTTAAAATAATAGCCATTGCAGCACATGACAACCTGCTTTAAAAAATAAAGGGACTTTCCAAATCATTTTGTGATTCAAGATTCTTCTGATCTAAAAAATAAAAAATGTGACTAGGCATCATTGAGGCATTAGGCATTATGCTTGAATTTGTTCTTTGGATCCTGGAGTAGAATTGCTGGCCACAACTCACTGATCCCTTTGCCTAAGTGCTATAGAAATGCAGAGAATATACAGAAAGAATTCCCAATTCCCAATGGGTTTTAATGATGTTGTCACTTAAATCCAAATAATTGTGTTCAAAAGTGAGCCATGGATTGACCTGGGAGTGATGTGCTCATTTTGTAAATGCAGTTTATATAGAGCGAAGCTGAGAATTGACATCATATCTCTAGAGTCCCAGCCTCTTGATTTCATGACAAGACTAGAGAGCTTTATTGAATAATATTTCATGCTTAAACTAAGATTCCAGGAATTACAAGTGAATAGAGCTTCACAGCCCCATAGATAAGCCAGTTAAGCTAAAGAAAAACTGAAATGCAAATTGTGAAAAAATGTTCCACCATCTTCAAAATTTCACTTTTCAGATTTCTATGGCCCAGGAGAAGTTTTCTGCCTGAAATACGAGTTTTGTCAACACACGGCCACTTGTCTGGCCTAAATATCAACTTTGATAACAGCAATTCAACTTCTGTAATATTTTATTCCATTATCACAGTTTTAGGGAAAGGAGATATAAATCAATAATAAAATAGTGTAGAATTCAAATGCAGGATTAAACTTAAAAGAAAATTAAATTGCTTTGCTAAAATGGTGTTTCTGGACTTTGCTTGAATATTATTATTATTATTATTATTATTATTATTATTATTGTTGTTGTTGTTGTAACACTGCCTATCAGATATTTTAAAAACCATCTTCACTTGATCTTAGTCAAAAGGCCAAGAGGCAATGTTTAAAATCATCTTCTTTATGATGCATGCAGTGCCCTCTTCACCTTTGTCTTACATTTCAATTAAGTCTTACTAACACACCAGTGAACAGCTGGAGAGACCAGTTTAATTGGGGGGCAGGACATGGTTTTTCTGTAGACTGTTAAAATAGCCTGGGTGTGGGCAAGCTGCATATCTTTAATTAAAATGTTTTGAGATCTAGAAAGTGTTTTCTCATTTATGAGAAGGCTGATTCTCATCATCAGGGTATGTTTGAGCCTCGCTCCAAAGCCATCTTTGGACTTATTTGAAGAGATATGCCCTTTTTCAAAATGTTTCAGAAAAACAGAGTTCTGTAGACGATGATGGCATTTCTCTACAGAGTATCCTGAAACAATGCGTCACATGTGGCCACCTGTGTTTGAAAGTTTAGGCAGTCAGGCCTAAATCCGAGTGAGGTTTAAGCAGACTTGGAATAACAAGTTAAAAGTAATCTTCTTTCTTTTCTTTTCTTTTTTAGCAATGGGGCTTATATTTCAAAATTTATTTTTCAAAATTAATGCACCAAAGTTGCTTTACTGTTATAGTAACATTTCCCAGATACTCTTAAAATTACTTTTAAAGGATATTTTTAGAGGCATTTTGACAGTAATTTATCAAGTTTCAGATCTTATTTTTATTATTCACTTTATTTATATACTTTCTTTTCTCCAGACCTCATGGTGACTAGATTCCCTTATCAATCCTAAGGTGGCACCAGGTCCTGTCTGATCCTGTGCTAAACAGGGCCAATTCTGATTAGTACTTGGATGGGAGACCATCAATGAATACCAGTTGCTGAAGGCTATATTTCAAAGAAAGGAACTGACAAAACTGCCTCTGAGTATTTGTTGCCTAAGAAAGCCCTATGAAATTAATGGGGTCAACCTTAGTTGACAGGCAACTTGAATTCTCATTCACACACAACAGTCAGTGTAATAAACAATGGTTTTACATTTTATCATTGCAAATAATCACAAGCCAATGATGAATCCAGGGCTAGATCTACACTGGATATGCTCTAGCATATATTTGACCTCAGAGATTGCAATGGTCTTGATATTAGTCTGTCCTGGACCTCCGACAGTCACAGAGAATATTTATTTACTTTTGAGAGAAATATTACCAAACCAGGGCTTTCTGCCCCATATCTTTTTCTTTTGATGACTCTCCTTCTTGGGATTCCATTTCTTGCAGTTTAAAGCCCAAATGGGAGCATGTAAAACACTTAGTCACTTCATTTTCAACTATATCCTATGGCTGGGATCCTATAGCATTCTTAAATTAAGTAAATTCTATTGAAATAAATGGGATTTGTTTCCAAGTGAATGTGGTTAGGAGTATGTTGCTTCCAGATGGTCCCTTCTCATGTTCTCAGTCTGACCCTTGTGCTCTAAACCACAGGCACAAGCATCCAGTGAGACAGATACTTGAAAAAATGTATGTACCCCCTCTCTACACACACATACACACACACACTTGTTTTATTTCAGTAATACGACAGACATATTGTCTGGGTACCCACCATTTGTTACATGCTCACCACAGAATTTGCTTCTATTTCCATTTAAACCCTCCATCTGGATGCACCCTAAGGCCAGAATACTGTTAGTGAGATGCATGCATGTAAATGTGGCTTATGGAAGCATATGTCTCCTTTTGGATGCAGCGCAAGTTGCTATTCTTTACCCATTTGTGTCCAAAACTTACACACACACACACACACACACACACAGAGCTGTCAAGCCCTGAGAGTGGAGAAGTAAGTAAGGGAGACATTCAGATGGTGTAGCTACAAAGGGAAAAGATAGGAGGGTTTACTCCATCTATAGCAATAGCAATAGCAGCTATTGAGCACACTTCCATTTTCTTCTCCTCTGATGGTGCTTGACAGCTGTAGGGGGGGATTTTGGATGGATCACAAAGGGCTAAATGATAGCCCTTTGCACCCCATCCATAAAATGACATTCACGAGGGAGCAGCCACAGAATTGAGTGAATGGAGGGTTATGTTCAACCTGCTTAATATAAAATCTTAGCCTAAGATTCTGTAGATGCTACATGGTAAAAAGAAATTGCTTCACTGCTATACTGATAGAACATGGGGGACTGTGACCTCCATATTGCCAAGTCCTTGTAGCTATGGGAAGAAGTAAAATAAGAACATTGCCCCCCCCCCAATAAGAATGTTGCCCCCATGATATTTTCCTTCAGTCCCCAAATTTCTAGCATTGCAGAGAAGGAGACACTGAAAATAGTTCATGCCTAGAACTTTATTTGCATTCCCTTGGTAACTTTGTCTGTACTTTTTCTTTGGCTGGCTAAACAGTACTTCTAAATGCTTGACTTAAGTTTTAAGTTACTGCAGTGCTAGAAATTTGGGGACTGAAGGAAAATGTAATTCAATGGGGCAGTATTTTTATTATATCAGTCTACACACACACATGGCTACACTCTTGGAGTCCAGCATGGACTGCTTTACACAATACAATTTCCACTTGGTTCTCCAACCAAAAATATGAGAACAAAATTAATCTGAATGTGGCCTATCAATGAAACTGTTCCTCAGCAATCCTGTGAACTGCAGTATGGATTGCACAAGGCTGTTTTCCTCTAGATCCTTCAAGATCACCAGTCTGCACCATATGGATGAAGATTTATATAGGCTTGTGCCACTTTTCAAAAACTACATACATAGACATCACTGCCTATAACTATTATCGGATCTTGTTCATTTCTTATCCATTTATTAAAACATTTTTATATTGCCCTTTTATCATCAGATCTCAGGGCAGCAAACAGATCAAAAATACAAACAACTTAGACTATTGCAAATTAAAATCAATAATTAAAAAAGATAAAAACATATTAAACCACTGAAACTAATTAAAAGGTTAAAAAGAGTTTTAAAACCATGTACATGTTTAAAAGCACCAGATCTTGTCTGATCGTGGAAGCTAAGCAAGGTCAGCCCTGGCTAGTACATGAATGGGAGACCACCAATGAATACCAGGTGCTGCCAGCTAGCTTTAAAAGCAAGGAGCTAGCAAAACTACCTCTGAGTATTTCTTGCCTAAGAAAACCCTATAAAATTCACAGGGTTGCCCTAAGTCAACAGGCAACTTGAAGGCACACACATAAAGACACATACACACATGTTTAAAAGTAAATTACTCCCCAAAGGCTTTAATAAAAAGCCATATCTTGACACAGTATCAAAAAGAACACTGGTTATCTTAGGCAAGAAATACTCAGAGGTAGTTTTGCTAGCTCCTTGATTTTAAATCTAGCAGGACCTCCAAGTGGAAGACATTCCCCAAGTGGGATGGCACAACAGAGAAGGCCCTCTCCCAAGTCTTCCCCCATTGTATTGACCCACTGCTGGGACATAAAGAAAGGCTTCCTCAGCATCTCTCAATCCTTGCATAGGCATATATAGGGAAAACTGAATCTTCAGTCACAAAACAAGCAACAAACCAAAGAAAACAATGGATAATTGGTGGTGATGACAATGACAATGACAACGAAGAATGGTCAGAAAGTCTTCATTACCCAGCCCAAATTAAGGGATACAAGAACAAAGTATTCCTTAAACCTCAATTTCATTTCCTCTGCAAATCTCATGAAACCCCCTTTTTTCCCTGGGTATCTTCTTTCAAATGCTGCCTCAGTGCCCTTTGCCATCGCATGCATGAAACAGCTGCGCTGAGGTCTTAATCAGAAGAACAAAGATCCCTTGCAAACTTCTTACTGGGAACAGCCCAGCAGAAAGTGTCTACGCATCAAGAAAATCGAGTGAGCCAGGCGCAGCCATTTGCTTGCAGAAAAGGATCATGGGAAGAAAGCTTAAGGGCAGTGAGGTCCTTCCCCTTCTGGAGCAAAGAGCATTTGTTCAACTGGCCTCCCTGGCTAGACCTAATTTGGAATTTCTGCTGCTTCAGCTTTAAAAACAAAGTCATTGTGATTTGAATCAACCAGCTTCACTAAAGGTGAAGCTGCAAGCTCTGAGGGATTGGATTTAAGCTGAACAGTGATTTCATCTTTGCCAATGCCACCATAGTTCATTTTGTCTGAGACAGAACACAAAGTGACTATTTTTCTCATTGTTAAACACCAGCTACAACTTAATGTCTGAAGCAGCAAATTAAGGCAGTTGTCACACATCAGGGAGGAAGCTTTTGCATCATGCTTGTCCACTATGGAAAGCAGAAAGAGCAAACAGAGGCTGGGACAATTCCTTTTGGGACTACAGCTCCCAGAATCCCCTAGCCAACCTGGCGATTGTCCAAAAAAGGAACTTTTCTCAGCTCTCAGACAAATTACGTATATTATTAATAAAATATTCCACATTATATGTACTGGGTACCAATTTACTTGGTCATCAGAGGGGGAGGGGAGGGGGACAAAAGGTATGTAATCTAATAATGATAATATTTTGTAAATTTTTATTATATATGTTGTATTATGGACCATAAAACTTATATTTTTTTTTAAAAAAAAGACAAATTACGTATATGAAAATGAAGAGCAGAAAATACACTTTTTATCTTTGAAGATCCTTTTTTGCTGGTGCTGCAGTCAGAAGCATTTTAATAAATATACACATGACAATTCCTTTCAAAGTTTTTTTTACTTTATTTTATTTCTTATATAATCAATATGACAGTGGGCCCTCCACATTCACTGAGGCAATATTTCCATGAAAGTGGAAAAATTGCAAATAAAATAGCATTGTTTTTTTTAATTGAGAGAACACCTCTCTAGGAATCTCTAGGTGCTCCAAGGCACCTCTGTGGTCAGCATCTGCTGGAAGTTGACCATAAAATTGTGCTAGAGAACCTATAAATGCCTAGAGAAGTGTTCCCTTTAGGAATTTCTATGTCCACCTGTGCAACTTGTGACAGAAGTGAGCACTGAAGGTCATAGAGTTCTCTTAGAGAAAACATATTAATCACATCTGAAAATGATCAGATCCTTGATATGCAAAGCCACAAATGTGGCGAGCCAAACTGTATGTTGCTGGCCATATCTAAAATGGTATCTCCAAGTGGTAAACTTCAAGATATGACAGTTCATTTTGTATACTTTATTCTCATCATGTAGAATGGGAGGTTCACATATGATCATACCAAGCTAACCAAGGACACTGTTATTCTAGAACATAATCATTGTGGACGAATATCAACTTCCCCTCCTGCTACAGCAGCTTTTAAATTTTGCTGGTGTTTGATAACTAGGCATAGGATGGTATTAAAGTGTAAAATTTTAATATTTATTGTGAGTTATTATTATTTTATTGGTTTAAACATTTTTAAATTGTAACTGTAAAATGACTTTGTTGCCAAATTGGGAGAATGAAGGATAGGTGAGTGAATGAATGAATGAATGAATGAATGAATGAATTGGTATCAGCCTCACACTTTGAATATACACTCATCCCTCCACATTCATTGGGGTTAGAGAGACAGGACTCCCATGAATGTCAAAAAACTGCAAATAACAAAACCACTATGTTTTTACCTGAGGAAACACCTCTCTAGAAATCTCTAAGTACTCTAATACAACTCTGTGGTCAACATCTGCCAGACATTGACCACTGGAAGAGCTACAATTGCCTAATCTCTAAGTCCTTCAGTGCAAGTTTTGGTTAAAATTGGCCATAGAATTGTGCAGGAGGACATAGATATTCCTAGAGAGAACATATTAATAAAATCCGTGAATAATCAAATCCGCAAAAGTGAAAGCCGCAAATGTGGTGGGACACGTGTACTGTGGCCTATATATCTTATGAATGCAAAAGTCTAAGGCCTGGATCCTATTGGTTAATCTCAATTAGAGTAGATTCAACTACTGATTAGTGAGCAAACACACAAATAGATTCCATTGATTCCATTGATTCAAGTACCAAGTCAGGCAGTGTTGTTGTTGTTGTGTGCCTTCAAGTTGTTTCCAGCTTACAGCAACCCTAAAAGAAACTTATCACAGGGTTTTCTGAGAACTGAGAGAGTTTGACTTGCTAGTCCAACATTCAAACCAGTGCACCACGCTAGCTCCTCAAGAAGTCATATGAATATGCAGCTAATGTAGCCCATTGTCTGCAGCACACATAGGCAGAGACATTCGTGCTGTGATAGAACAAGAAAGATTAATGGTTCCGTGACAGAATAGGCAAATAGTGAGCAATAATTAAAGAAAAATGTTTAAAGATCACATAGTGAAAATCCATACTTGATGAGGCACTTGTGTTTGTTGAATGACATAAGGATCAGTGAATTTATTCTGTGGTTTCAGTCCAAATTTTAAAGGAGCTATGTGGGATATGGTTTCAGCTGAGCTGATGTGGGCGACGGTTTAGTTTCAGCCACATGGATCATGTCCTTTAAAATTTGGATTAAAACTCACAACAGATTTACTGGACCCGCAGCTGTACATGGATTCGCTTGGCCACAAGTATACTGAGATCGAGAGAAGCTTATTATTTGGCTGTCTGTAACAGGCCATTGTGAGACAAAGAAGAAAGTCCTGCTTAATGAGATCAAAGGAAACTCTAGGGACCTTTCACACTACACAGTTATAGTGTATAAGAGGCAGGAACATCCCAGGAATCTGGATTTTTATAGTTTGGTGAGACACTAGAAGAACTCTCTGACTAAGATTTTAAAATGAAACTCTCTAAACTGAGAACCATAATTCACTGGATGTTACATGACGTTTTATTATTATTATTATTATGAATTATTATTATATTAACCTTTATTTATAAGCGCTGTAAATTTACACAGCGTGTACAAAACATCTTTTTAATGTGGACAGTTTCCCTGCCCTCAGGATTACAATTCTAAAACGACACGACACAAAGGGAGTGGTGGGTGGGGAAGGGGCTCTCTAGTAGGATAATACATATAAAATACAAAGCAATACAGAAATGATCAGATAAATACAGACAACACCCGAAAACGATCAAAAGCAAGTTACAAATTTGCAATGCCTGGGAACGCTGCCCTGAACAGGAGGGTCTTCAACTGCCTTTTGAAGAGCTAGTAAAGAAGTGAGGGCCCTGCTCGTGGGGGAGAAGGTTCCAGGGCAGTGAGGGGCAGCGAGTGAAAGGGGTGAATCCAGGATGGGGCAGAGGAAATCCTGGGCTGCGAGACTAGCAGGACGCGTGTGACTACGAGAACTAGGGCCCGAGTGAGAAGGTAAAGGATAAATAATTTTGATAAGTAGGGAGGCCAGTCCATGGAGGGCTTAGAATGTCGACAGCAGGGAGCTTATCTAATCGAGCAGAAAGGAGGGGGGAGCCAGTGAAGGGATGCCAACACAGGAGAGATATGGTTCAGAGTGGTGGGCGGATGGTGATAATGCGTGCAGCTGAATGCTGGTCAAATTAAAGGACAGATGTGAGAAGAGGAAACCCAGCCAGGAGGACATTACAGTAATCAAGTCGTGAGCCATAGGGCATGGACCAGGATCTTGGCAGTAGAAGGCGGAGAGATAAGTTGGTCGGTTTTGGCAATATTGTACAAAAAGAATCTGACACGCTTGGTCTGTGGTCTGGAGCTGAGGGAATACACGACACGAGAAGGAATCAAAGATAAAACCAAGACTGCGGGCTTGCTGGACTGGTTGAATAGAAATGTTCCACAGAACAGAAAAGGAGTGTTGAAAGGGCGGACTTAGGAGGAAAGACAAGAAGCTCTGTCTTGGACTGTGTTGAGCTTCAAACACCGATGGTGCATCCACTGGCGAGAAAGCTGTGAGGCAGGACGAGACTTGCTGTTCAAGCCTGGAGAAAGGTCAGGGGTGGAAAGATACAACTGGGTGTCATCGGCGTCAGCATGGTAGGAAAAACCAAAAGAGCTGATGAGTTTTACCTAAGGACAGTGTGTTAGAGAGAAAACAGAAGGGACCCAGAACAGAGGCCTGGGGGACTCCAACAGATAAGGGAACAGGAGAAGAAGTTTGGACCCCCTGCACTACTGCAAAAGACCTGTCTGACAAATAAGATCTAAACCAGTCGAGAATATAGTCTGAGGAACCCTAGTAGGTTCAGAGACGTATTGTCATGTTAGGCGACAGTGATCAACGGTGTCAAACGGCCTGCAGACAAATCAAGAACTTGGAGACCAATTCAAGAAGGATGAGAACGAGTAAAGGCCCCTTAGCCTTGGCCTGTAAAAAGGTCATTGCGAGATCTTACGTTGAGGCTGTCTCTCTGTGGAATGCTGTTGGGGCGGAACCCAAATAACCCAGACTGAACGGGATCGCGGAACTTGGACGTTGGGCTTCAAGAAACTCAAGCCAGTGCGAGATATTACACAACCTGCCTTCCAAAACTTAACCTGGGCACGAAACGGGAAAGAAGAGAAATCAGATGGATGAGCTAGCCAAATAGGAGGGGTCATAGGGACGGTTGTTTCAGCATTGGGACAATGACGGGAATGGAAATGCAGAGCATGTTCTGAAGTCCGACGGGAAACGGAGCCTTGTAAGTAGAGCGAGAGGTGAGGATTGGAAGATATGGGAGAAGAAAAGGAAGCAATAGAGGATTAGAAGACAAGTAGTGCGTAGGAATTGGATCCAGAGAAAAACGGTTTGCAGGTTTGCAGGAGTCTCCGGAGTGTAGATAGTTCATCCAAAAGAAGAAGCGAGGAAAACGCAGAAGAAAGGGAAAAAGGACAGAAGGGGGAAAAAAATTAGAAAAGAGAGAACAGGAAAACACAAAAACCAAAACAGGAAAATATTTTAGGGAGGGCGTGAAGAAGTGAATTGAATCGGGTGAACTGAATGTGAATGAAAGAAAGGGGGGGTTGGGGAATGAATGATGATGACTGTTGAAAACGGAAACAAGGTTGGGTGTGGGGGGGGGGGTAAAAAAGAATCCAAAGGAACCAAGTGGGGGGGTTAAGTGGGCTTGTGGCAGGAATTTTTGGTTGTTGGATGTGGGTGAAAGACTAGGACGATTGTGAGCAGAAGCGAAAGAGGAATCCGGAGGGACAATATCTCCTCGAGCGAATGGTGGTACTCTTAGAGACGAAAAATTAATTAGACAAAACATTAGGACGGAGGAGAATGATTTTGAAGCGACCAAGAGGCGAGGGAGAGGTTTGGTTTAGCAACGAGTTGTAAGATGGGAAGCAAACCTTGCAGGCGCCTCTCATTGGTGGAGATCGTGTTTTGTCTACGGTTGTTTAGCCCTAGGTGGGGGGGGGGTGGGTGGTTTGGTGTGGTGTGGGTTTTTGGGGGGTTTGGCGGCGGGGTGGTTTGTTGTGGCGTGGGTGGGGTTTGGGTTGGGGTGTGTGGTTGTTTGGGGTGGGGGTGTGGTTTGTGTGGGGGGGTGTTGGGGTGGACAACAGTGGTTGGTCGGTGGTGTTTGGGGGGTGGGTGTGTGGGTGGGGTCGGGGGTGGGGGTGGTGCTGGGGTTGTGGCTGGGGTGGTGGGGGGGGGTGGTGGTGGTGTGGGGGTGGGTGTGTGCAAAAAAAAACCCAACCGGGTCGCGGGCGCGTGAGTGAGAAGGCTGAAAGAACACATTTGTAATGAATAGAAATCAGCCCACTCTTTGGACTTTTCTCCAAAGACCTTTTGGCTGTTTCTAGAGACAGGACTGGAGGAAACTTGGTGATCTGGGGTTTTAAGCCCGGGCTGAGGCCCTACCTTAGTCTTAGAGGACGAAGTGCCGTACACAGAGACAGGGGCCAAAAATGGTCGAGAGTTTAGGAAGAGTGGAGTGTAAATAAAGACATGAGCTGACTCAGCAGCATCCCCAAGATTTGTGAGGGAACGATGAGAGATGAAATCCAGGGTCGACCAAGATTGGTTTAGAGTCAACAGATTGAATGTTACGAAATGAGTTCGTTGACAGTATACGATTGACGAGAAGGTGGGAGTATGGGTAAGCGCAGAGGAGGGAGATTAAATGCTGGTCAGATAGTGGAAAGTGCAAGTGCCAGTTAGTCAGAAAAGTGCGCCGTCAGTTGTTCAGCCAGAGAACTAGGTCAAGGGACAGTTGCCAAGAGAATGGAGTTGGAAGGAGTTTGGAATGTGGATGGAGCCCAAAACGAAAGCTAGGAGAGCGTTAAAGTGAGATGTTGTCGGGTTATTGGAATCATGCAATGTGGATATGTAAAATCACCCTATGATCAAAGTTGGGGACGTGAATCTGAGAAGAAAGAATATCAGCCCACGATTCAAAGTCCTGGAGGAGGAACTGGGTGGCCGAGCCAGGAGGGGCGATAGAGTAACTGCAAACCCCGGAGGCTGTTGTAGAGGAGGAAAAGCGTCTACAGGATGAAACTCCAAAGGAACGAGACATGATAGCTGGGGCCGGGAGGTAGAAACTTGGAACTTGGGCAGGAGTTAGCTAGCAACCGTGATACACACAGTTGAAGTGAACTCACAGAGCTATAATTATGGTAGTATGAAAGAATGCAAACAGCATTGCTATTTTCCCCATGGGTATGGGTAAACCAAATATCTGTTTAGGAGTCCACACAACAAATCATGAGAAGCAGTATGCCTATTCTGCAGCTGGTTTTTTGCCCCGAGCTCATAACCTGCAAAGGCACTTCCTGCATGTATCGTACAGTCCATCAGAGTAGTAGGCTGGGATGGCTGCGGATTGTTTTCACCATGAATTTGACTCATTCTAAGTTCTCGGGGCCAACACCACATTTGTGTAGCAAACAATAATCGCCATATCTTTAAACTAGTTTCACCATGCAAAATTGTGCAGCTTGGTTTTCTTCCCAGTGTACAACTGGCCAGTGAACTTGTCACCAGTTTCTGCCCTCCTGTCAACATGTTCATTCCCCATAGTGTATGTGATGCGTGGGTGTTCCCATTCAAGTTAAAACGGAATTAAAAACATTAGTCACTTGCGGCATTCTGGTCTTGTATGGACTTGTATCGCATAATTTAATTGCTCACTGTTTCTCTCTTATTACACCCAACACCAAACATATTCTGGACTGGATTCACACTTTTGTTTTTCTCTCTGCCATCGTATCATGGTAAAATAGGATGTTAAAATTGCCATGGTTTGCTGGTGGCTCTCTCTGCTGTTGTTTCCTCATTTAAATGACCAGCTCGTCTTTTGTGAGAAAAGTTTTTTTTTGTTTAACTGCTGCCTGTGAATGAGACCATTTTTTCACATTGTAACGGAATAAGTTTTGGTATGCTAAGTGCTCATCATGTGTGTGAGAACACGCATGAAAATGAAAAAGGAAGCGTCCATAAGAAAGAGGGGAGAGAAATCTTATAACTGGCACCACTTTTGGGGGGAGGGAAACATGGTAGGACGCTCAAAGAGAAACCCGTGGTGTGGTTGTAATGGTTTTATGCGCATTAGACTCCAACTCTTCGACCTGTACTTCAAATCCCCAAGCTCAGCCATAGAACCCCAGCTGGTGACTTAGTGCAAGCCAACCACTCTCTCAGCTTCAGACAGAAGGCAAAAGCCAACCCAACCTCGGAACCTAGCTTGCCAGCAAACCCATGATGGGTTCTGGTTTCATCCTTGACGGTCTCTAATATGTCGAAAGCAACTTGAGAGGACATGACAGCCAATCCCATTCTTTTTGGCCCCAGATCAGTTTTTCCCCCCCCCCCCCCCCCCCCCCCCTTTTTTTTCCTCTATTTTATTTTTGAGGCATCTTTTTTTTTTCTCAGGTGGATGCCCATAGTTTTAGGGTTAGAGCATTTTTGTACCTCCGCATCTGGTTATTAATCTGAACAGCCTCCTGGTACCCATGTGCTGGCTGAAATACACACCCTGAAAGGCCAGATGTGCCAGTGGTTTTTCAAGGGAAACTAAAAGTAGTACAGCTATTTCTCGCCTCAAATATGCAGTTGGCAGATTTATTGAGTTGCTCGCTGTCTTCCATACAAGCCTCCACTATCCCGTTTCATAGGTGCAATGTAACTCTTCATAAAGTTAATGTTTTGCACTCTGTTGAAAAATCTCCTTGGTGCCCTTCATGAACTACTCTCTATCTGCCATTTCAACATCTGCCATTCAGCGGGAGTGACAGTGAAAGCTTGCGCTCATAAACATTGGTTTTTATTTCTTACGCGAAGAATGTCCCCGGGGTGCTTTGTTTGGAAGACCAGAGCTAGCTGCAGACTTCCCACCACCCAACAACGTGGACTGTTCCATGGCTCCAGTCCCCATGATTTCTGTCACAGCCTTTTAATTGCATCACACTTGTTATCGTTACTCTGGTCACCATATAGTGCTCTGCCGTTGTATGTGTTTTGTAGGGTAGTGCTTAGTGGCCAGTGTTGTTGCTCTGAAATAAATTACTTCTCTTGGAGTTTTTTGCTGCAGCAAATGTGGACCAGGCTACACATTCTTGCTGGGACAAGGGGGTTTTTTAGAATATACTTTTTTAATGTCCTTGTGCAAGGTTATTTTCTCTAACATTTACGAGCCTGCTCAACTCAAGCCACATGGGTCCATCTTGTATTTTTTCCAATGGTCCTTCTTCTATAACCAAAATTGCACCCTTGGCTTGGCTATACAGAGTAGCTACTCCAGGTAATGCGTGGATATATGGGATAGCTACTCCAGTTCGCCAGCTGTGTTTTGGATTCTGTGAAGCAAGCAACCTTAACTTCAGACCAAAATACAAAAAAATGTTAATAGCATTGTTATTTTCTAAAAGGTCGGCCTCAAAATGAGAATACATTAGTTAAAAAAAATAAATGTGCCATTTCACTGCTCCAATTCATGCCCATGTTGAAGTTGGAGTGAAAGATGTAGCATATAATAGAAGAGCCACTATATCTACCTAGACTTGTGATGTGACTCTTAGACAGAATGAAGATGTGAAAGGCCAGGATGATCCCTAATAAAGCTGTTGTTATTGCTACTTGTGCAACCATTCTGCTCAATATCATCTTGTTTAAATGGTGGGATTTCTCAGCTAAATTCTACTAAATGCTATTGGACTGAATCCACTCCATGAATCTGAGTCATTTACTCTAATTTCTGTGCATCTAAGTTAAAATGTGAATTTTGAAATAGGAATAAATATAGGTATCTTAGCAGCTGAAAGAATTAAAGCAACCATACTTGCCTCATTTCATCCAAATATAACCAGTCCCATTCTGCTATAACCAAGAGTCTCCCCCCAACAGAGCCATCCAGATTGTTTTACCATGACCCCCCCAGAACCCACCCACCCCATTAGCTATGCTGACTGGGGGCATCTGGGGACATGGCCCAACCTTTGGAGGATCCAGGATGGGGAGGTGGCTATAAGGCCAAAAGCGATCACACTGGATGGTTCCAGATGACACAGCCACACCAGGTGAGTGTAGAAAAGACTGTGCATTCAGGTGATTCTGATCTTCCACAAAGTCCAATACTTTTCACAGCCCAGATGTGAAGTTAAAGACAAGGAAGTGGCCATGGACACCCCTCAATGCAGAAAAGGGATTGGTCCTTTCTCTTCCATCTAGAATAGCATGATGCATTAAGTGGAGTGGTACAAGCCCCTCATCATAGCTAGACAGAGAGCCATTGGGCAGGCAGTTCCTTTCACTGATTGCCTGGACTCCAAGATTAAATTGGGGGGGGGAGCTTTTCTCTCAAACGAGTGCCCAACAAATTCAGTGCAGAGAAGTTCTGGGGGGGCAATGATGAGTGGGGCCAACAGCCAAAGAGTGAGTCCAAAAATGTCAGCATTTTGAAACATAAAGTACTTACCTGCCAGTAATTAACCCTTAGGAGAGCCAACGTGGCATAGTGATTTGAGTGTTGGGCTATGGGTCTGAAGACCATATTTAAATTCCCATCTTGGCCATGGAAACCCACTGGGTGGGTGACCTTGGACAAGTCATAGTCTTTCAGCTTTAAAGAAAGGCAATGGCAAACATCCACTGAACAAATCTTGCCAAGAAAACTCCATGATAGGGTTGCCTTAGGATCACCATAAGCTGGAAATAACCTGAAAGCACGCAGCATGCATACACAGAGACAGCGACATTGCAGCCTTCTAGAATGGGAGAAAAACTATACAAAAACTGAAAACTGTATCATGGTCTCACTGTGGCTGTCTGCAGAGCCTCAGAGGGCCCAGTTGCAGCTCAAGAAGAGTTAGTCCTGTCTACATGGCCTGAGTTCTTGTCCCATTTTTTTTTTTAACTGCTGTGAGAGTTCGACTGCAAAGCAGTTCCTCAAATGTGTTCAAATGTTCAGCTGTTAAATTTCTATCTGCATTCAGATGGACACCAACATCAAAAGTTCTAATCTGGTTCTGATGACTTTCTTCAAATGCCAAGTTAAACAGGAGTGGGGAGCGTGAATCACCTTGTCTTGACCCCCACATCTATTTCGATGTTCCCTTGGTAGAGAAGGGGACACAACACAACAAAGTGTCTCTAAGCACTTAAGGGCAAATGATTATGGTTGCTTAGTAAGTGAGAAGGAACCTGCCATTCAAATGACTGTGTTTGGGCCTGAAGATCCACACCATCCCTCACATGCTCTTTTGACACTGGCTTAACTTCCACTGCCAATGACATTGCTGTCATAGAAGAGGGAGTACCATTCATACCATCTACTTAAACAGAAGGCGGGGGGGGGGGGCAGGGAAAGCATTGGTCCAGAGGCATTATGTTGCACTGCTTCAGCAGATCTTAGAAAAGTCACTTTTGGGGTCACAAGTCCCAATATCCTCCACTTGGTGGATTCTGGGAGTTGTAATCCCAAAATGATCTCTCCCACCCAAGCTCTGTGGCATGTTATTAGTTAGTGGGTATCAACAAGAGAGTTATTACCATTTCATCCCAGTGGGATCTGATTGGCCAAAGTGAAAAAGAGGATGTTCAGCTAGAAGAGGAGCCTTTATCTAACAAAGTTCTCAGATGTTATTGTTATAGAGTGTAGCTACACTACACAGTTGTAGTGCTTTGATCCCACTTTAATTGCCATGGCTCATTCCTCTGGAATTTTGGGATTTCTAGGCTGGTAAGGGGGAACCAGAATTCTTTACCAGAAATCTCTAATTCTGTAGTTCAGAGGAAAGCATCTCATCAAATCCCAAGAATCCACAGGATGGAGCCATTGCAGTTAAAGTAGGGTGAAGCTGCTATAATTTTGCATTGTGGATACACTCATCAGTCCTCATTCTGCAAGCCTGGGTCTTTTCAAAGAGAGAGGAAGGGAAGTGGCTGTCAGAGCATTGGTGGAATAAGGTGATGATTATGCATGTATAAATGGGTTGTTATTTTAAACCCTCAAATTGATTTAACTCCTGGGTCCATTTTCCCCCAGGAAAAAAATAACAGTGAGGGAGCTTTTCTTTTTCACATCAGCATTAGCCGAACTCCACCACCACCCTTCACAACCATAAAGCCTTCCTGCCTAGATCCCTTTGGAGAGTGACTGAGTTAGTTAATTGTCATAGATCCCCTTCATTAAGTTTCTCCTACATGATTTTTCCCCCTGAGTCACCAAGAGAAAGAGTGGCAATAAAGAGTGCACACTTTATTGAGCAGAAGCCGGTAAATTTATTGCAGAATGATTTACAGCACCAAAGCATAGCATGTAGCGCAAGTCAATGCGAGAGGTTAATATGAAAGGTTAAGGAACTTGAGTCTGGCTGATTTATAGCCTTTCTGCTCCCTTTTATCCTAACCACAGCTTTGCAACTGTGGCCAGGGGTGATGGAAGGAAAACTAAGTATTTAAAGACATTATCCCTGACTATAAAACAAAAACTCCAAAGTGACCAGTGACCCAATAGCAGGGTATGCATGGCAAGGCGAAGCCTTTCCACAAAGTCTTTCCAGGCATGATGAATAAGCCTCATGCAGCATCCCAGAGTCTGCTGTGTGGCCCCCCAAAACCCCTCTCAAGTTGGGATTGTTGTTCCCTCACTCCTGATGATTACAACATTTCAGGTCTACTGTTTTGCTCTTGTTCTTATTACTATTGGTATTATTTATTAAATAATAAATACTTCGTCACTCCTTTGTCTATCATGGCTCCCAAAATCATATACAATAATATATAATTTAAAATTCTGTAAAATCAAATTAAAATCAGAGTTAAAGCTCCACTTAAAAACCAAAGGTCTATAAATAGACAAGTGATGTTAGTTCATATTATAGTCCATTATTTTTAAAAAATAATATTTTGGGTATCTACTTGTGGCTACTCCTTGGTGTACCACTGCATTTTGTTTTCATTAACTGCATTTTGTTTTAGTGCTGCACTGTAGTACCCAACTGGATTCTTATATTAGCAGAAAGGTGGGATATAAATTAAATAAATAAAACTATAGGCCTTCTTTTCGTTTTCGTTTCAAGTGACTGAGCAGCTTTTTGCAAATAAGGTTGGCTGGAATTCACAATTGTGGTTACAAATGCATAACCTAGGTAGACATTCGTGAAAGGTTCATATTCATGATCCCTACATATTCAGTGACCTTAATACTCTAAAGACACTCAATCCTATCTGATCTTGGAAGCTAATCAGAGTCAGTTCTGGTTAGTACTTGGATGGGAGACTGCCAGTGAATACCAGGTTGCTGTTATTAACTGCCCTTGAGTCGGCCTCATGGTGACCCCTGTGGATGAGACATCTCCAAGACTCCCTGTCCTCCACTGCTTTACACAATACTGCAGACTCATGCCCATGACCGCCTTAACTGAGATGTGTGATCTTCCTCTCTTTCTTCTACCCTCAACCTTTCCCCACATTATTGTCTTTTCTAATGAGTCATGCCTGTCCATGCTGTGGCTAAAGTATGACAACTTCAATTTAGTCATCTTGGCATCTAGGGCTATTTCCGGCTTGATCTATTCAAGGACCCATTTGTTTGTATTTTTGGCTGTCCGTGTCAGCACTCTCCTCCAGCAATACATCTCCAATGAACTGATTTTCTTTTTATCTACTTTTTTCACTGCCCAGTTCTCACATCTGACATTGTGATTCTACTCTCAACCTTTCCCAGGACTGTTGTCTTTTCTAATGGGCCATGCTTTCTCATGATGTGCCAAAAATATGACAACCTCAGTTTAGTCATCTTGGTTATATTTTAGGAGAAAGAAATGGCAAAAACACCTCTGAGTATTGTTTGCTTCAGAAAACCCAATAAAATTAATGGGATTGCAGTAAGTCAACATATTCAATAGTATAGGGAATACATAGGGATTGTGGATTTGTTTAAAAAACAAACAAACCATTAGCTCTGTATTTGAAAGCCTGTTACAAGGTATAGCCTTTTCATCAGAAGTTACACTTATACTTTAGTGTTACAGCCAGTACGGAGTAATAATTACAACATCTCTCTCTCTGGCTTCTCTTCACAAATGAAGATTCAGAAAGGACTCATTCTGCGCTTTCTACAAGCGCATTGATGATTAAAAAGGCTAATCCGAGATAAACAAGTCCGGTTGCAGAAAGCACAGCAGAAAGTCTCCTTGGGTGATGTTTCTGGGTTGTGGTTCTTTCTGCGTTGTCGTTTCTCTTCGAGACTCGTTCGGCGTGACCTTTCAAAAAAGGCTGCAGCATTGTGGATAGTGCGTCCCCATGCCTCCCGATGCAAGGCCAGGGCGGACCATTGTTGGTGATCAATTTGGCCGAGCCTGAGATGTTGTTTCAGGGAGTCCTTGTATATTTTCTTTTGAGCGCCCCTCTTATGCTGACCTGTGGCGAGTTCACCATAGAATACTATTTTTGGGACAACATAGCCTAAAACCAAAGACTTCTTTGAGATAGGCCTTGTCTGAGCATAAATACCTTCCTGTCTCTGGTGTATACTTCAGCTTGCTCTTTGGCCTTCAATTCAGAGCATGGAGGCATTAGAACCAAGGAGCAACCCAAGAGTCAGAGTTGCATAATCCCCACCAGTCGTGTGTGTATTTGTCCCTGCCACAGTTCCTAGACTGTGAAACCTAGATTCCTGGAATTTAGCATGGGTACTAATGAAACCATAAGGATATGTACCTCAGGGTTATTTGTTGTTGTTTTTTAAACAGAGTAATCAATTTTATTTTATTTAAATCTGTACATATCCAGCAATCCTGCTTCAGTCACTAGGTAGCAATCTTCATTAACCATCTGAGAAGAAACAGCAGTCAGGCCTGAAGCATTCATTTCTCCAGAGGGCCTCTGCCAAGGTCTACACAGGCCAGAGGTGTCATAAGGAAAACAAAATGTTCGGTGTAACTATTACTTAACTCTTCCCATGTACTTTATGGGAAAGAAAAAGAACAGAGGCAGGTGAGTAGATGGATGAGAAAAATCACCTTGGCTGAACTCCTGGGTCCATTTTCCCTCCTCAGAGAGTAGATTTGCCACCCTCAAAGCAATGGATACACTGACCAACTTTCTCCCAAAGACTCAAGTAGAGTTCTTTACCTGCTCTGCAAACAGGGATATTTCTTTGAAATATTTTAAGAGCTACAATCAATACCTCACTCAGAGAAGGCTGTTTTCCAGCCAGTTTAAAACTGGCTGTTGTTAAACCAATTATTAAAAAGCCTTCCTTTGACCCCCTAGAGAGATCCAATTATCGGCCGGTATTGCTTCTACCATTTTTGGGTAAGGTGATCGAGAGGGCCATTTGCCAACCAACTCCAAGCAGTCTTGGATGACACCAATTATCTTGATCCATTTCAAACTGGCTTCAGGTCAGGATATGGAATGGAGACTGCCATGGTAGCCTTGGCTGATGATCACCGTCTGTGCATCAACAGGGAAAGTGTTGCCCTGTTGGTGCTCTTAGACCTCTCAGCGGCCTTCAGTGCCATAGACCATGGTATCCTTCTGGAACGCCTGAGAAGGTTAGGAATTGGGGGCACTGCTTTGCAGCGGTTCCAGTCCTATCCCTCGGGCAGATTCCAGATGATGTCGCTTGGCGACAGTTGTTCAGCGAAGAGGGAGATCAAATCGGGTGTCCCTCAGGGTGCGATACTGTTGCCAATGCTCTTCAACGTTTACATGAAGCTGCTGGGTGAGATCATCCGGAGACATGGGGTGGGTGTTATCAGTATGCTGGTGACATCCAAATTTGTTTCTCCATTTCTCAGACTGCTTCAGTGACCAAGGATGGCATCTCTCCCCTGAATGACTGTCTGAGGTCAGTAATGGATTGGATGAGGGAAGATAGACTTAAATTTAATCTAAATAAAGCGGAGGTACTCGCTATAGGCAATCCCAATCCAGGTATGGTGATAAACTCCCCAGTTCTGGATGGGGTCACACTTTCCCTAAAGGACTGTGTTTGTAGCTTGGGGGTGCTTCTCGACTTGTCGCTTCACCTGTCATCCCAGGTTGACACGACAGGCAGAAGTGCCTGTTATCAGCTTCAGCTGATACGCCAGTTACGCCCTTTCCTGGAACGGGAAAACCTCAAATGGTTGTACATTCCCTGGTAACCTCTCTTCTTGATTTCTGCAATGCACTCTACATGTGACAACCCTTATGCCATGTTTGGAAGCTGTAACTGGTCCAAAACATGGCAGCCAGATTGGTGACTGGGAGTTCCAAGTTTGATTCTATCACACCTATCTTAAAATCCATACACTGGCTGCCTATTAGTTTCCGGGCACAGTGTAAGGTGTTGGTTATTACCTATAAATCCCTACATGGCCTGGATCCAGCTTACCTGAGGGAATGCCTCCTCCCATATAATCCTTCCCGCACTCTCAGGTCCTCTGGGAAGAACCTACTGCAGTTAGAGAGAACTAGACTGGTAACTACCTCCCAGAGAAAGTTTTCTGCTCCTGCTCCAAAAATCTGGAATGATCTGCCGGACGAGATCCGCCAACTAACATCTTTAGAGGCCTTTAAGAAGGCAATAAAAACAGATCTCTTCCAATGGGCCTTCCCAAATTGATCCCCTAATTTCACTCTCCACGTGCCTAAATTGTTCTCTTCGGACTGATTTGAATGCCTTTAATATTATTGTTTTCTCTTTTTATATGCTGTTACCCACCTTGATCCAACACAGGGAGAGACGGGTTATAAATAAATACTATTATTATTATTATTATTATTATTATTATTATTAAATGCCAGACATGCAGGACTTTCCACATCTATTTGTTCTACCAATGAACTTTTGGATATAGAACTGAACAAGTCAGCACAACTATTCCTTACACATTTTCACTATTTGGCAGAAAAGACTTTTACTAATCTTTCCAAATAATGGCAGCATTATATCATGACATGAATAGAAATACATCGCAAATTACTTATTACTTATGTATTACATTATTACCATGCAGTGTACGTGGCTTATGTGATGTTGGACATGTTTATCACCATCCTGTTTCAATGCTAGTCTTTGCCCATACACAGTGGCAATAACACCCTTCACATGACATCCATTAGAAAACATGCTCCCTACCAATTAAGTACAGAACCATTTGCCATTGGCTGACCAATGAGTGAACAGAGGAGAACATATAACTGTCTGTTTACAGATGCCTTCCCTTTGTGTGCCAAGAATACTCAGTGGGTCAAAAATAGCCCTTGGGTTTACACAGATTGGGTAAATAAATCAAAAAGCCTTTAACCCCATTTGAAACTTGAGTCTCCTGGAGATTTCTAAACATACAGCAGAAAGGTACTGTATTGTTTGTTTCTCTGCCATGGCATTGTGTTTTTCATTTATTTTTAGCCAATTATAGTAGAATTAGTCCAAAGGAATGTTAATATCTGTGTGTGTGTGTACACACACACACACACTGCTCACTGTTGTGGTTACTGTTGCTTCTTTCAACCTGAAGATATGTTTACACTAGAAACAATCTTCAGAGCAAACTGTTTTTTATCCAAAGTACAACACAACAGTCTGCCCTATATTGGACTGGGCTTTTGTCTAACTCCATTAGGATTAGTTGGGTCCACTTCTATCAGTTAATACAGATGGTCCTCAAAAGGCTAGTGTACTTAACATCTCTTTTCAAGATCTTGTATGTTTCACAGTACTAAATTCTAAAACAAAACATGCATGTTAAAAACATTCAGTTCACCTTTGTGAATGTTTTTATTATTATTTTCTGGTTGATGTCTACGTAGCCTTATCTTTGGCAGCTATTCTATACGCACTGATCTGAAAATAAAAGTAAGTGCCATTGAAGGCCATTATACTCCCCCCCCCCCCCCCCCAATTCTGTAGCATCTCCTATTTCCCTCACCCATCAAATTCCAAAGCCACTATTTTTGGGATATTTTTTTTTATAAACTTTTCTACTGTCTTGGCTTGCAATATATATGCTAATCCTTCATCACAAGCTGAATTCTTATAGGAGAAAGAGAATAGCATAGAACCAAATATGCTGTAGTGAGTATCGAACATGATACCAGCTACACGTTAACTTCTTTCATGCTTAGCTGGAGTGATTTGAGACCTTAACTTATCCTTTAATGCTACACAAACAGCTAGTAGTGTTTCATCAATCCTGTAGCAATGGCCTTGGCCCCAGACACCAGTACTTTGATCCATTATTGTTAATGACAAGACCAGTCAGATATATTATACACTTAAATGTTATTACATTGGCTAAGGAAACATTCACAGAAAGTCTGATGGTATCTATAACTTTGCTTAACAGTAACAGTTTCCAATTGTGGGGTATGAACCCTTACCCTGACTAAAGGTATAGCCACACTATATAAGTTACAGCACTAATATAATCTCAGTTGTCAGGACTCCTTCCTAGGAATCTTGGGGTTTGTAGTATTGTGAAATACACACAAAATGGAGCCAGTGTAGTGTAGTAATTTGAGTGCGGGGCCGGAATTCCAGGAGACCATGTTTCTATTTGTCCGCAACTTTGATTTATGGCAGCCCTCTGAATAACTGACTTCCAAGAATACCAGTCATCAACTGCCCTGCTCAGGTCTTGCAAACTCAAGGCTGTGGCTTCTTTGATTGACTCAATCCACTTGTAATTCCATCCTCCTCTTTTCCTACTGCCTTCCATTTTACCAAACATTATCAGCTTTTCACTTTTCTGTTGTTAATGGATTTAATATTTTATTGCCTATGTTTAACTCTCTTTGTTTCCAGTGTTCACAGGGCCAAGAATGCCAGTGGCCTCTGCCTGCACTGATATCCTAATCATCTTAAATGACAAAGAAGTGAAGGGGGGGAGGGTAATGCAGGCTTGTAACACTGACAACTTCACTTTTCTTCTTCTGTATGAGTTTAGCATGTTTATGTGATGAAGAAGCCAGTGAAACATCAAAAGCTTGCATGATTTTTTCCTTCATTTTGGTTGCTCTTTTGTAGTGGTCAAGGTATTGCTCTTTTGTAGATTTTGGATTTTGCTGCATTTTGCTGCATTGACAATCTAGCTACTCTAGAAATATGTCCACTGATTCCTGTCATTTTATGATACATCCAAAGGCTTCATGCTGGATAGATGCAAATACAGTTCTGAAGGGATGGGAAAGGCTGTATAACTTCAAACAGAGGAGCCTTTAGTGCCTGTTGTTTTACTATCTTGGTTCCCACTCAGCTTATGGCCATGTTGATTTGGGGGCTCACTTTTCATCCACCTATACTTCCTGTAACACCCAAAACACAACATTGTCATTCCCTCATATTTTATTTTATAATCCAGTATTTTACTGTATATGCTATTTTATCTGAAGAAGAAGCCTGTAAAGCTTCAAAAGCTATTGCTTTGTTGTTGTGTGCCTTTAAGGTGCCATTAAGTCAAATTGGAGATTCTGCACCTTTTGTTTGGCACAATAAAGGTATTGCCACAGGATGAATTTTGAATGTTGATGTGTTCTTGACACAAACAGTTGACACAAACAAAAGGGACCTCCTGCTTGCACCATAAACCACCTGTGGAGGGAGGGATGATTTCATGCAAATGAATTTTGTTTAGTCCTTATGGTCAGCATTTCCTGCAATGACAAGAATAAGAATATGTTAGATTCAAAATGTTTGAATTTAAGCATGCTTCATCTAGACCAGAGATGGGCAACTGCAGCATATTCAGAAGCCAATTTCGTGCCTCTGGGACTGGCCCAGGACCATGTCAACTGCTAAAAATTGCCAAAAACACAGAACCCTGTATAACTGCCATGGCTGTATTTTGTGGAACTCTGAAGCTGTCATTTGGTGACCCACTCGTGCTTTCTGGCTGAAAGAAACTTCTGAGAGAGAGATACTCTGGCTGAGAGAAACCCTTCCCAAAACTGCAAATCCCAGAACGCGATAGGACAGAACCATGTGAGTTAAAGTGGAGGCATAAGGTATATCCACACTGCAAAATAAATTCAATGTACAAATACCAAAATTTCATAGCACTGAGCCATGGAAGTCAAACTCCTTTTTTCCTGCAGTTTGGCAGCAGCCATAGTGATATAATTGTGTACAGTGGCCCTTTGGTATTCGCTGGGATTTGGTTCCAGGATCCCCTGTGGATACCATAATCTGTGGATATTCAAGTCCCATTAAATACAATGGCACAGTAAAATGATGTCCCTTATATAATATGGCAAAACCAAGGTTTGCTTTTGGAATATATAATATTTTTCTAGCCATGGATGTGTGAGTCCATGGATAAAGAATCTGTGGGTTTGGAGGGCCAACTGTACTGTGAAAGGGCCCTTGCCTCAGATTATTGAAAAGCAGGCATTTTAAATAGTACAGGAGGATGAGGCAGTCTATTTTAAAAGTGAATTTTCATTCCTGGAGACTTGTAGGAGAGGTAATTCACCATTTCAAGGAGCAGGAAAAGGGTGGTCTGTGGAATCCAGATGGCTCAAAGTTTGCAAAAGGAGACTTGCCTAGAAGCATCACTACTCACATTCTTTGAGTTGTAAGAGTGGTGGGAATAAACTTTCTGACAGTAAAGGATGTTCGACAGTGGAACAAACTCCCTTGGAGTGTAGTGGAATCTCCTTCCTTAGAGATTGTTAAACAAAGGCTGGATGGCCATCTGTTGGGGAGGCTTTGATTTTGATTTCCTGCATGGCAGGGAGTTGGACTGGATGGCCCTTGCAGTCTCTTCCAACTCTATAATTCTGTGATTCTATGTAGCCCTCCAGATGTTTTCTGTCTGCAAGTTCTCAGATTCCTAGCCAGCCCAGTATATCATGAGAAACATTGGGAGCACATCGTCCAACTGTCCCAAT
>NC_056522.1:304829793-304855248 GCF_019175285.1 Sceloporus undulatus | reverse complement strand
TTGGCAGAGACAGTCTTGATTAATCCTCTGCTGTTCCAGTTTTTCAGATATTTTTAGAATGTCCCAGTTTCCCTCTCTTCTTCCCACTTCCCCCCCTTTAACGTCTGCTTACTTCAATTGCAGCAAACTGAATTCAGAGTACAAAAGTAGTTTGCACTCAATTAACTTAGTAAGGGAAAGAAAAGAGAGGGTGGGATTTCGCCCTTCCCAGGCAAAAGCATGTGTGTGTTTTCTCATTAATAGCTTTTACCATCTTAACCACACTGAAATATCTCTTGGCCAGATGTGTCCCAGTTCTGAGCTGTAAAATGTTGGAGTTATGTGAAAGACAGTATCCAACATCATAGGAGGGCCACATATTTCCATCTGTGTTCCACGAAGGCAATGTCTGCTAATGATATTACTGCTGGTGCCCCACTGCAGTGATCAGCATAAGAGTATTATGTATTTGCTGACTTCTAACCAGCACAAAGTAGTGAAATCAAAGAAAGCTCCAGCTGATGCACATGAAGAACTGAGGCCCACCATCAACTTCTCGTTGTTTGCTTTCAAGTCATTTCTGATCACACGGTATTCTTGACAAGATTTGTTCAGAGGGGGTTTGCCTCTGAGGCTGAGAGAGTGTGACTTGCCCAAGGTCACTCAGTGGAGTTCCATGGCTGAGCAGGGGTTTGAACCCTGGTCTCCAGAGTCATAATTCAATGCTTAAACCAATACAACTTGCTGGCTTTCAGCCATCGACTACATGAGAACTATGGAACATATGTAGGGAATGCTCTTTGGAAACCACAGAATTTACACTACCTGGCCAATACTGCAGTCCTTTTTACCGTTAAATGATTTAAAGCTTTTGTGCCAGACTGTAGCTCACAAGTTCTTATGAGGTTATTCAAGTCAGAGATTCTGCAGATCACACACATTAATGTTTAGGACCCCTCAGTGTTGTTGCATCTGTAGATTCTCTGATATGTAGGCACATTTTATAGTTTTCAGCTGCTCATAAGTGAATGGTGCAGCTCTGTCAGTATTCATGATCTGCTTGTGTGGATTGGGCAGCCCATCCATAGATAAGTACTATTATTTTACCTAGGCCATTCTAAGTCATATTTTTTCCTCAATGGGATTCCCCATTGAGAAACATTGTAAGTTTCCATCCTTCTTCTCCCAAGTGTTTGTTTTGCAGTTGGTGCTGGCTTTTATTGAAAACATCAGGTTACTAGTAAATTGGAGGGAAGGAGAGAATGTACCTTTTCCCTTTTCTTTCTGGAATTCAGCCATCCAAATGAACATTAATCCAAAATACAGAGCTTGAGTTATTATTTGCAAGGGTGCTGGGGAAGAAATTTATAGCAACATTACTGTGTCTTGCTTGAAATCTCTTAATGCACCAAAGTGGGAAAGTGTGTATGTTTTTTATTAAAATGTGGCACTCTATAAATCTGAGTGGCAGAGAGGACACAGGTGGCCTTGAAGCCCAGCTCTCTCTGGACTGTCATTTCAAACTTCAGAGCAGTCTGTCTGGATCTTCTGCTTTGTTCCACTACCAAATAAATTTAAACACATCACCTGTTGCAAATCCCATGCTTCTCTATTGTGACTGCTCTTGATTGGTATGATTTTTCTTTGTCATCTTCATTTCAACTCACCAAGCCTTGGGTAGCTCAGATGTGTTATGGCTCAAATTCTGACAAACTAGTTCCAAATAGCACTTATAGCACCTTTTTTCAATAACACTGATTGGTCTTATTTCAAGTGAGACTTGCTGTGCCTTCTTTGTAGATCACAAACCATTCATCCCACCAGAAGCCCATTGAAGGCCCAGATTTTTAAAAATCATAAATACCTCAAATACCTCAAAGCAGAGGTGGACAAAGGGGGGGGGGGTTCCTCTATATCAGAGTGGAATTCATGGGGCCCTCCAGATGAGTAATCCCCAGTATTCCTCATCATTTTCTATATTGGCTTAGGCTGCTGGGAGTTACAGTCCCATTGCATCTGGAGAACTATATGTTTCCCACCCCTCCTTTAAGTCTTGTAGGACCATAGCTGCCAGCATTCCTCACCACTGACTGTGCTAGCTATGACCTGCTGGGAATTCCAGTTCAACTTCTGGAGGGTCTGCACTTTGTCCACTCCTGCTTTAAAGATTATAGGAATAGTAATTAGGCATATCTAAATCTCATTGCACTTACAACCATTCTTGGGGTAATTATAGTTGTTATGTGCCTTCAAATCATTTCACGCTTACAGCAGTCCTAAGGTAACTACACCCTGACAAGGGTTTATCTTTGCCTTCCTCTGAGGCTGAGAGAATGTGACTTTCCCAAGGAAGTGGGTTTCCATGGCTCAGCATCAGTTCAAACCCTGGTCTCCAGAATCATCGTCAAACAACTACACCATACTGGCTTTCTTTTTCACAGAATGTGGGGGGGGGGGATCCATGGAAAAAAACAAGCCAATGTAATTTTGAACAGTTATATTTTTAGGGTAACCAGAGAAAGAATGGATGATCTGAGAGTTCCTTTGTAGAAACTATTGAGGCACAATCCAAGGTGATGTGTTATGCAAGTTTTATAGCCCAATAGTTTCTACAATTTTGTATCCCAGGATGCACCTCTCAGACATCATGATGCATATGCTTTAGCCAACAAAATGTTTTAGACTGACCCTGAATGAATGCACTTTATGAAATAGATTGCAGGTTCCATATTATTTGTGAGGTAGAACCATTGGTTGAGGTCAACTGGAGAGTGGTATTTGGTTGAAGTGAATTCATAGATAGTACCCGTTGTTATCTCTCATTTCCATCTGTTAATCTTGGAGAAGCAGAAATCATCCTGAACTTTATTTGGTATCAGAACTGAACTGAATGGAAACAAGTAAAGTGAAACATAATCCAAATAAGAGGAATATGATTGGTTGTGGATTCTGATTATCTAGCATTGAGTATGCAATTTGTTTTTGGATGGGTTTGCACTCCCAAGTGTATTGCTTTGATGATTCTGCCCCATTCTTGGATTACATATAGGTACTACTTCATAGCCAGTGGTACTTCTTAATAGTTTTCTTTCCCTCGTAGGCCCATTCCTAATGGAGGAGTGGACAGTTGTGGCCCTCCAAGTGTTTTTAGACTGCAAATACCATAATCTCTCACCTCTAGCTATGCTGGCTAGGGCTTGATAGGTCTTGTAGGTTAAAAACTTGTGGAGGACTGTAAGTGTCTACCTATTCTTGGAGAACCCAGATGTGGCCTTATTATGCTTTCATAAATCCTTCTTGATATAGAAATCCAAGTCCAAGAAGATGCCAATGTTTTTAACACAGCAGAGAATAAGACTTCCTTTAAAAAATGGAATTCTTGACTTGGGAGGGAGAGAAAGAAGACAAGAAGTGATGCAAAAGAGAAATAGAAAGAAGTGTATATAACTAAAAGCATTAAGGCCAAAAATTTAAAATTGATTAAGTTAAAAATTAAATAGTTAAGAAGTATAAAGCAAGACAAGGAAGAGGTTGGGCCATTGGATATCAAAACAGCTAAAGAAGGATAAGGAGACTGCTGAGATCCTGAATGAATTGCTTGCATCTTAATTGATAGCAGAAATTGTTCAGCAGATATCCATGCCTGAACCAACATTTTAGAGAAGAGAATTTGAAGGGGACTGTGAAGAATTAAATAGTGTAATAAGCAATAAATGTTCTAGATTTTACTGACAAATTAAAATTAACAAGTCCTTCAATCCAATGGAATCCACCTGAGAGTTCTTAAAGAATACATACAGTACAACCTCCATATCCAGATATTTGGTATCCAGGGTTTCACTTATCCATGTCTGAAAAAAATATGTTCTTTCTAGGCATTTCTAGGTCTTTTATAATATGTTTAGGTCATTAATCTAATTGAAAATATTGTGGCTCTGTTTTATCCATGAATATCAGGTATTCATGGGAGGTCTTGGAACCTAAACCTTCTGGATATGGAGGTCATACTGTACATGAAATTGCTGGCTGGTTTATCAGAAATATATGAGTAGTTTCTAAGATCAGTTCCATATCTGAGGATTTGCAAGTGGTGATGTAATGCCATTTTTTAAAGGGAGATCTGGGGAGATCCAGGGAACAGTAGCCTGGCCAGATTGTCATCTTTACAATTATTTCTTCTGAAGAAACATTGTCATGAATCAATACATATAAATGGAACCAACATAGCTGCTGAAAAAGGAAGTCCTGCTTTGCTAACCTTGTTCATTTTTTTTCAAAAGTGCATCAGCAGACATATGATCCTGCTGAGTGATCCAGTAGGCAATATTTACTTTCAAGAGCCTTGTGACAGCTGGGTCAGTTCCTCTATGAAAAATGCTTACTGTGTTTGGTGGGTTGTTGTTGTAGTTTTATTATTTAGACAATTATGCAAGGGGTGGAGTTGTTGTTTTCTCCCTCTCTTAAAGTAGTAATGCTGAGGTTCTTCCCATGAAGTTGAATAGTGGGTGAGACAGAGCAAAAGGGATTCATCTTCACACAGGGCACACTTACACTTCTGGATTTCTTTCCTCATATTGTGATGATGGACACCCGTGTAGGCAGCTTTAAAGGGAGATCAGACCAATCCATGGAAAATATAGCTATCATGGGATACTAGTTGTGATGGCTATTTACTGCCTCCAGGACCAATGACCACATGTCCCAAATAGCATGGGGGAGCCAGAAGGCAAGAAAAGGTTGAGGCCTTGTGTCCTGTTAGTGGGCTACCTATATACATCTGTTTGACGCTGAGTTTTAAAGAAGATTCTGGATAGTTTACTCTTTGTTTTAATCCACAAATGTTCTTCTTAGATCTTCAACAGTAATTCAGGGAATAGTGATCAGTATCTACTCTGAGTTTTAGTACAAACTTGAAAGGAATTATCCAAGGTGCTTGAACCCTATTGGGAGAATAGCTTCATTTAAGCGTGGACTACAACAGAGAGCAGATTTATCTGCTGATACCGGAGGCACCAGCCACCACCGAATTTAAGAAGAACAGAACAGAGTACCAGGGCAGTTAAGATTCTGGTAGTTAGAGGACAGAACAACAAGAAATTTGCAAAGAAAACTTAGGTGAACTAATTTCTACAGTCAGTTCCCTCCTCTGAAATATAGCCTACAGCACCTCAGGATATATAACTACAAGACCTCTTGAGGTCCATTTTCCTGACTGGGGCCAGCCATTGTTGTGTGCCTTCATTTTTGACTTTGCAGGCTGGATTTCTGATCTGCAGGTTAATGATTATAAGAGATGTGATTGTAAAGGGCAATTAGAAAAAGTTTTGAATAAGGCCAGACTTACCATTAGGCATAGTGAAGAAGCTTCCCTTAGATAGCAGGTCTAAAGTGTTATTTTTTTAAAAACAACAACTACAAATTGTCTGTTATTTGATTTGTTGTTATTTGATTTTAGCTGCTTGAGAAGAGAAAAAGCATTGGTGACATTTACCTAATCTAAATCCAGCTGTTGGCCCCAACTAAACATCCAGAATTTACTTAGGTGTTGACTTACCACAGTTGTTGACTTATCAACCTGTCATTAATTGAGTGGGTCTACTTTACTGGGGACTAACAATTGGATCTGGCTATCTATCTAATATACCAAAAGAAACCTGTCCAGACTGGCGGGTGTGCTGCTCTGTCACAAGCAAGTTGGGCAGGCGTGCCTCTGAGTTGAAGAATTTGGCCCACTGAGACAATTCTGCTGGTGCTTTGAGCAGATGTTTCCATCGTTGTGCCAATATGCCTTCAAATCACCTGACAACTCAGGGTGATCCTATGAATTTCATAGGGTTTTCTTAGGCCAGGAATATTCAGAGGTGGTTTTGCCAATTCCGTCCTCTGAAATATGGCCTTCAGCACTTCAGGGGGGTGCAGTGGGGTTGGATATATAGCTACAAGACCTCTTGAGGTCCATTTTCTTTGACTGGGGCTGGCCATTGTTGTGTACCTTCAAGTCATTTTCAACTTTGCAGGCTGGATCTCTTATCTGCAGACTCCAATTCTGAGGTTCCAATTTCCTTGGCGTTGTTGTTGTTGTTGTTGTTGTTGTTGTTGTGTTTCCAAGTCATTCTTTACATATGCAGGCCCTAAGGCAACCCTATCATGGCGTTTTCTTGGCAATGTTTGTTCAGAGGAGGTTTGCCATTGCCTTCCTCTGAGGCTGAGAGTCTGTTGACTTGCCAAGGTCACCCAGCAGATTTCATGGCTGATTTAAACACTGGTCTTTAGTCTTAGTCCAATCTTTGAAAATGTCCAGTTCCATTAAATTAGGGGTGAGACATATGGGGCCCTTCAGATCTTGCACTGCAAATCCCAGCAGCCCGAGCCAGCCTGGTTAATAGTAAAGAAGATGGATGCCCGGCTTAACTCTTTGGCTCTCCTTCCACTGTCTTGGAGCCTTATCTGCTCCAGATTATCTTCCCCAGGGCTTGATAGTTAAGACATCTTTGGCGTCCAGGTTTATTGCCTACCTGGTTATAATCATGGGCCTGATTTCCCATGACACAAAGGGGAAGCCAGCTTGATCTCAGAGAGAGAGAGAGAGAGAGAGAGAGGGAGGGAGGGAGGGAGGGAGAGAGCATCCACCCAGCCAGGCTCTCCTCTAATCCCATAGAAGGGACAAGGGATCGAAAATAGCTGGACCAGAGATATTGACAAGGCAACTGCAAAGACTACCGCCTTCCCTATTTCTGGCTTGCCTATTTTCAATGAAACCTGAGGACCAAGAAGGCATAAATAGTAAAGGGGGGGGGGGCTCCCTTGGGGAGAAAGACAGTGGATGCCCATCAATTAACCTTATAATAGGGAGACGACCTTGAAGCAACTGGATCCTTGGCGATCATCCTCCATGACCATTTGGCTCTCTCCAAAATGCATTTATGCATCGAGAGCTGCATCCGCTCTGCAGGAATAATCCAGCTTGACACCGCTTTGACCGCACCAAACGAACTCCAGTTCTCGGGATTCCATAGCCTTGAGCCTTGGCATTTTTAAGGGAGTGTCAACCCGGATTATTTCTGCCCTGAGGACGCAAACCACAGGCTGGCCCTGACCGGATCTGCTTTTCTACGGATCCGATCATATACGAAGGCGGATAAGTTTGTCCTTGCAAACGGGACGATTCCATGAATGGAACGTTTTTTGGATTCACAACGTGATAACACAATTCTTGCCTCCCAAATCATCTCATTACCGTGAAGTTAAAAAGAGAGAGAGAGAGAGAGTGCTGAAACGAGAGACGCAGTGCTAAACTTCGCCCTCAAGTACGCCTGTGTTTTTTGTCCTGCTTCTTGGGGGCGGGGGCTAGGTTATAACAATAACAATAACAATAACAATAATAAATGTTATTTATATCCCGCCTCTCCCTACGGATCGGGGCGGGTTAGAACAGCAGAAACACATCAATAAAATACATAATACATACATAACCAACGCTACATTCTCCCCGATCCCCCGACCTTAAAACAAAAACAGCAAACGTTATAAAGTACAGATTAAAACTAGCTAAAATAGACGTAACTGAAGAGAGACATCTTATATCTCCCCCCTTTTGTTGTTGTTGTTGTTGTTGTTGTTCTTGCTTTCTTCTCTCTCTTTCCACCGCTCATTCCTCTCAATTTTATTTCTACAGTGTGTTTCGGACCTGAGAAAGCGGCATCTCCTGGCATCTTGAGTGGGCTCTTGGGCTGAACCCGCACTGCAGAAATAATCCAGGTTTGACCTCTATTTTAACGGCCCTGGCTCCATGCTATGGAATCCTGGGATTGGTAGGTTTCGGGGAGGCATGGAGCCTTCTCTGTCAGAGACTTCTGGGGCCCACAACAAACGACAAGTCCCAGGGTTTCGTACCACTGAGCCATGGCAGTTAAAGTGGTGTCCATCTGGATTAGTTCCGCAGTGTGGATGCAGCCTTGGGTCTTGGAGTGGGAGTGGATTGGCTTTCGATGCTCTGGAGAGAGTGACTGTAAGATGATGATGGTGGTGGTGGTGGTGGTGACTGTCCAGCTTTGATAACTACATCCAGGACAATATTATCCCCCTCCTTTCTTCATCCAAACTGTCTTGGCAGGTTAGATCTAGGTTCAAGAACTCAGGTCCAAAACACAACGCAGAAATAATCCAGTTTGAGACCGCTTTCACGGCCCAGGCTCAATGCTAGGGGATTCGGATAACTGTAGTTTGATGAGATATTGAGCCTTCTCTGTCAAGGAGCTCTGGTGCCACAGGAAAAGATATTTCCCAGGATTCCCTAGAACTGAGCCAAGGTACTTAAAGCAGTCTTCAACTGAGTTATTTCTGCAGTGTGTTTTGGGCCCCAGAGGTTTCTCCATGGCTAGACCCAGCCTTCCTCGAAGGAAGCGCTGCCTTTCGGGTGCAAACTCGGCCTCTAATGGGAACCATTTAGCACTCATTAGCCTTAAGAGCCCAAAACTTAATCATCACGTTCGTCCCAGAAATACATCGCACTCTGGACAAGTCTTCTCTGATCCGTGGGAATGCGTCCTGCAAACTGCTTGAACCAGTCCCACTAGGGCAAAACTGACTGTTGCTGCATCCACACTGGAGAAACAACCCGGTTTGACACCGCTTTAACTGCCCTGAATTCCATAGTCTTGAGCCAGGACAGTTCAAGCAGTGCCAAACGGGGTTATCTCTCCAGTGTGGATGCAGAGGCACACAACTACCAAGGAAAGGTGCCTCCAGATAAGAGATCTCAGCCTGAAAAGAGGATTTGAATGAAGCAAGCTTGGCCATGATCACATTTGGGTGGGAAAATGGTTGTACACAGAGACCTGCAAAGAGATCTTGTCACCCCCTTTGAGTTCCAAAAGGGCTACAAAGATTCCTTTGCAGAGTGATATTCCCAGGGTGACCAGAGAGTGGTCCTTCTTTTCCCGGACATGTCCTCCATTCCAACCTCCTATCCAGGAAGGATTCCAAAACGTCTTCCCTTTGGAGCAAAACTAAGAAGCACGAATTGACAATTCCAGACTAATATGGACATAGCTTTGAATGCTACCAACTCTTTCCCTGCCCTAGTCCCCCCCCTCTCCCTGGCTCTGCTTTCAGGCTTTCGATTTCATCGGGAGGAGGGGCGATTCTCTGCCCACTGACAGGTGTGCCCAAATGCCAACCCAGACTTCTGGAGAAAGGGAGGCGAGGGCTCCCCGATGCCAGCCCCCAGGCCTCCTCCCATGCCTGTGACTCCAAAGGGTGGCAAATGCCACGATGGGGTGGGCAACCGGTGCCCAGACCACTGGCCTTGAGGAAGGTCGCCCTGGGCTCCTCTGAATCCAGAATCCCTTCCAGCCTCACCTCAGAGCCTCTTATTGTTGGAAGGTATAGTAGTCAAAACTTGGCCTTTTTTAAATGAAGCGCAGCAGCAGTATAGATCTGCGCTTCTGGTAAATAAACAGGATACATTGGTAAGGTTAAAAAAAAAAAAGACTTGCTTCATTGTTACAAGGTATCCATCTAGCATCTAGGAAATGAAGGGATCGGTAAAAGAAAACTGCCGTACAGGATCCCTGGAGCTGACTGGCCCTCATGCCTGCAGGGAAGAAGTCAAACATCTTGAGAAGTATCATTGCCTTCCCCTGAGGCTGAGAGCATGCGACTTGCTCAATGGGTTTCATGGCCAAGTAGGGAATTGAACCCTGGTCTCCAGAATCATAGTCCAACACTCAAACCATTACACCACACTGACTATCCCCAAAGTAGTATCACACTGCATTATTTCTACAGCTTAGATGCATCCATAGCCCTGTTAGTCTGAAATGTCAGTATGCAAAGGGATCTTGTAGCACCTTTGAGGCTAAATGAGTGGAAAATGTTTCTCATCAGGGGAAGCAGACCAGATCTATGGAAACTTGTGCTATGATGCCTTTCACTCATTTAGCCCTGAGGATACTACAAGATCCCTTTGCATACTCTTATGTTAAGGCAATAGTTGCAGCAGGATTCATTTCTGTCCTGTATAAAATTTTGTATATACATGAAACTGCTAGAATAGTTTCTCTGGGCTTTGGGAATTCAATACTGTCAGGATGCTGATGACATCCAAGTTCTAGGGCTGCCGGACTGAAAACTGGAAAGAGCTCCTGCACCTTCGATGGTATCATGGTTGTGTAAAAGAGGCAATTTCAGAAGCTTGTCACACCACACACCACATGGAAAAACTCACAAAAAACTATGGATGCAGGCCATGAAAGCTTTCGACTACTGTACTTCATGTTATAAATTGAACTTGCCAACAGTCCTGTAAGCAGCTTCTGGTTCTGGCGCACTGGCCATCCATTGCCAGCTTGTGAACAATAAACCCATCTTTAGGGTGCTGACTTTCCAACAACTAGTCCTGATAAATGAACAGCTAACTACATAGTAATTTTATTATTTTTATCTTGGTGTTTAGTAATATTTAAAAATGACACATTTTTTCTTGAAAAGGTGTTTGAAAAGTAGAGACTGAATTGGGAAACATTACTTCTTGATATTGCCTATTCACCAGGGATGGGAACCATATGGTCCTCCAGCCGTTGGAATGCAAAATCATGAATCATAAAGTCATTACCTGGACTTTGGCCCACTTGTTTCCAGTTGGACTTCATTGTTGACTTACAATCAGAGTCTTCAGGTTTGAACTGAAATCATAATGCTTTAGTAGCCCACTTCATGCAAAGGCAACCAATAGTCCTGGTTAAAGATGGTGCACATTCATCTCCATGTTGAATATGAATGAGTAATTAAGACCCATGAGCTTTACAAAAGCCTTGGAACTTGGTCAAAGTGAAAACTGTTAGAACCAGTTTGTTGACAGACACAGCTATCTGCCCTTCCACTTCCAAACATCTTTCTGTATCTTTGCATAATACATGAAGGAGGAAATAACAGGTTAGACATGTGAGTATTTGAGTAAAAAAGCCAAGATGCCTTTTCCAAGCAGAGACTGAAGGAAGACAGAAGAAGAACTGCTGCTAGTGCTGATCACTGGACCTCCTACTACCCAAGCTGATCACTGGGTCATCCAGCCCAGCAGTGCATTTTCTGTGCCAGCCTTCCCCAATCTGGTGCTTTCCAGATGTTGCCGGTGGCAAAGGCTGTTATTGATGCCAGTCCACCAGTCCCAGATAGTATATCTGATGATCAGAAATCCTGGAGATATAGTCCCAAAACATCTGTCAGACACCAGGCTGAGAAAGACTAGTCTTTTGTGACTGTGGCTCTCTGGGGTTTCAGACAGAAATCTTATCTGGCCATATCTGAAAAACCTACAATGAGGGATTTTCTCCATAGGACCAGGAAATAAACATTGCAGTGGATCAGCTCACTGCATGGACCGCTCCTTAGACTGGTGATGGCTGTGCAGCCCTACTTGTTGAACAAAACCCCCCTGTTCAGAAAAACTCTGGCTGCATCCACACTGGAGAAATAACCCAGTCTGGCACCTCTTTAAGTGTCTGGGCTGAAGGCTATGAAATTCTGGGAATTGGAGTTTGTTGTGGGGCCCAGAGCAGAGCATGAACCAGAGTAGAGAAGGAAGATGGGTAACCCTCCCTCCCAAGATACTGTTAGACTGCAGCTTCTGTCATCACTCATCACTGGCTATGCTGACTGGAAGCTGAGGAGGGTTGTCTTTCAGCAGTATCAAGAGGGGCACATGTTCCCCATCCCTGTAAACTTCCCCAGATGTTTGCTGGAGAAGATGGATTAATCTAGCAAAGCCATTCCTATATTCTGCCAATAAGTGTCTCACAAGTAGAGAACGGAGGTGGCCATTCCACATCCCCAACATCTAGTATCTGGAGTTTCTATGTTCCAGCTCATAAAGCTACAGTCCTATAAACATGTACTTAAAGTAAGCCCCATTAGCTTCAGTGGCCTAAATCCAAGTGTCAGCCATAGCTAGACTAACTGAACCAATAGGAAATTGCCTAACCAACATACATGTAAGTTCTGTTGATTCAATAAATCTACTGAATCTGTTCAGTACATATTCAATATTGATCTGTTCAGTCAAGTTGATTTGGGCTACTGATACATATCCTTGACAGGACTAGCCTTCATCAATATGCCTGTTGGATGGAAGCAGGCATTGACAGCAAAAAGAAAGCATTGAAACACCAAGACAGGCCTTTGCACAGAGCCAAAAGACAGGTCTTTGTATAGAGGCCCAAAGGGCACGAAGTTTGATTTTTAAAAGAAACGGGGAGTCTATGGTCTTTAATGATTGCAGCCACTGTGATCATGGAAGACTCCAGCCCATTGGTCCTCCCATTACACTAGGTTCAACAGCTTCACATTACTCCCTAATGATGGTAGTCCAGATGTTTTTGAACTGTATGTTCCACAGTCCTTCACCACTGACTAGAGTTGATAAGAATAGTAGGCCAACAACATCTGGAGAGACCCTTTTTTCCATCCCAACCTAGAATGATCCTCTGATCCTCCCAATCCATTAACTCCAGAAGTAGCTCAGAAACATGTTAGGCATTTCTTTTAAAAGTGTGTTCAATGATGACTTCCTCCTTTGATCACACATTTTGGATCAGTAGGAAATATATTCCAAACAGGGATTCCTGAAAAAGGGACATGCAAATGTGGGCACATTTTGTGATGTGTGAATGTGACCTCAGAGGGAATGTGACTTAGGCAATAGGTGATTTAGTAAGGGTTCTTTGGATTATCTTCCCCATGTATGAGAAAGAAAGAGAAAACAGAAAGGGAGCTGTGGGGTGGGAGGAGGTTGTAAGGCATTCAGATCTTAACTATCCTATAGCGAAGTTCCTTTCACACTTCACAGTGCACTTTGATTCCTCTTCAGCTGCCATAGCTGCATCCTACAGAATCCTGGGATTTGTAGTTTGTTGTGGCAGCAGAGCACTCTGACAGAGGAGGTTAAATATTCCACAAAACTACAAACACCAGAATTCCATAGCACTGAGACATGGCAGTTAAAACAGTGCCAAAACTGTACTAATTCTGCAATGTAGATGCAGCCCTAGTCTGTTGGAAAGGCGCTCGAAAGAGTTATTGTGTGTGAACCTTCAAATCGCCTCTCAATTTAGGACTACCTCATTAATTTCAGAGAATTTTCTTGGGCAAAGAAAAATTAGAGGTGGGCTTGCCAGTTCCTGCCTCTGAAATATAGCCAACAGCATATGTATGTATACTCTTTCTTTTCTTTTTTTTACTACAACTTCCGGAAATTCCCCCAAGCCAGCTTGGCTAGTAGAGGGTGACCAGCTGTCCTCACTGCAAAGGAGGACAAGGCCTTGCAAAACATCCAAGGAAAAATGTAGGACACTGCCAAATAAAAACTAAACACAACCATATTAAGAAATGTAAATTCATGCCTCTTAGTAAAAATGATCAAATGGAGGATGTTTCAGAATTCCTCCTGGACATAATGTTGTAATGGGGGACAGGTCTTGGAAAAGGAGGACACCCGGTCACCGTGAGCCCCAAAAGTAACTTTTCCACACGCTGGAAATGAATGGATATTACTTTCCAGCCTCAATGTATGAAAGGTGAAAGGCATCTCTCTCTTCCTCCCTGCAGAAAGCAGAGCTCTGCGCTGGTGCCACAACCAACTACAATGCCCAGAATTCCATAGCATGGAGCCATGAAAGTTTAAATGGGGTCAAAATTGATTATTTCTGCAGCGGGGATGCAGCCAGAGTCCTTTCAACCTGGATTTTCCCGTTTTTCCGGGACAAATGGCAACTTGGGGACCAGCCTGGGAAGAGCTTCAAGAGCAGACCTTGCACCACAAGATCCAGAATCCCACTCCCCTGACCTGCCACTGGCTGCTGGTTCAGTTCTCTCCTGATGGGGAGATCCAGTAATATTGGTTTCCTCCTGCAAGTGCTACAGTTGCAGCCTGCATTCCCAGCACGTTTGCTCAGCTCACACATAGGAACCTCCCTGGGAATGGGTAGAACATGATGCAAGCAACCCAGCGCCCTCCAAACATTTTGTATTACAGCTCCCATCGGTCTGCCTGCGACAGCCTTCTGCTGGGAATAAGTTAGTTCTATGTTTAAATGGTCCAGTATGGCTCTTTCACACTACATAGTCATAGCCCGCTGATTCCACTTTATCTGCCATGTTTCCCTTCTGTAATATAATGAGATTTGCATTGTGAATTCTCAGCCACCCACAAGACTACAAACCCCATGAGTCCATATGGCTGTTAAATTTAAGTCTACTTCCTCAGATGCATATGGACAAATGCACCTGAGGAAGTAGACTGAAGTCTAGGAAAGCTCCTGCTGCCAACTTCTTTCTTTCAGTCAGTCTCCAAGATGCTACAAGATCTTTCTGCATACTAGTGAATTCAGGAAGGCTTATTTTTGAGCAGCTTTTGCTTGACATAGGATCGCGCTGCAAAGTTGTGGTTCCAGGCGCATGATTTTAGTAGGGAGCAAGAAGGATTTAGGCCTCTTTTCCGAGGAAAAAGACGCCATTAAAAACGGAGCAGAGAGAGAGAAGCGATGACTGAAATCCATGACTGTCTCCTCCTTTTCCATCCTAAGCTCCTGAAAAGAGACGGGCGACTTCCCAACCGAAGTGAATGCAGGCAGTACTTTTTGGCCGTCTGCACTCAGTCACTGTATGTGGTTCAAAAGTGCTTCTATGCCCATATCCAAGCACAGCCGTGTTGGCCATCATGTCCAGTAGCATCCAATATCCACAAAACTGGGAGACTTTTAGTGGGCCACGAAAAAGGCACCAAGTGGATGTTGCAAACTTTTGAAGCTCCACCGGCTTCTTCATCAGGCGAAAGTGTTAAAAAATAATACAGGAGGCAAAATAAACGGTGTTCATCAGGCAAAGGTTGTTAAAAACTTTGGGTTCTTCATCAAGAACTGGCATCTTCATCAGGCAAAGGGGTTAAAAATCATAAATGCATTGCAAGCCTGGGGCTAACATGGTCGTTTTGATTTATCCTGCATCATTTTTAACTCCATTTGCCTCATGAAGAAGCCAGTGGAGCTTCGAAAGCTTGCAACGTGTATATTGTGCGTTTGGTGGGCCCAATAAAGGGATCACTGGTGGGTTATGGATTTTATTGGATTTCCTAGAGAGAGGAGCAGTCTTAACGTGGGATCGGGCCTTACACCCCAAAGGAAATCGAGGCGACTGCAGCAACTCCTGTTGGGAGCCTGGCTTGCTAGCAATGGTCCTCGGCTGGATTTGTTCTGGGCTTAACCTTCTGCGCTTCCTTCCAAATTGCTGGAAATTTGCGTCTTGTAGCAGGATTGCAAAAAGTCCCAGCGCAGCTGGATTCGGTGGCAATTTTAAGTGGACTTTCTCGGGGATTCTTATCTTTCGCATTTAGGAACGTCCCTTTTGGAAATACAGGGGCCCTCCACATTCTCTGGGGTTAGGGGCTCAGGACCCCCGTGAAAGTGGGATAACCACAAATAAAAAGCCACTACCTGAGGGAGCACCTCCCTGGTGGAACCCCATGGTCAACGTCTGTAGGAATTTGACCATAGAATTGTGCTGGAGGACCTACAAATGCCTAGGCAAGTGTTGCCTCTAGGAATCTCTAGCTCCTACAGTGTGACTCTATGGTCAAATTCCAGAAAAGTCACCCTGGAGGACATAGAGGTTCCTAGAAAGAACAAAGTAATGAAATCCGTGAACAACCAAATCCGCAAAAGTCAAAGTCGCAAATGTGGAGGGCCCACTGTACTGCATGGACTTACTATTTGTCTTGCGCCAGCCTCTCCATTGCTTGCAGAAGAACAGCGCTAGTGTGTTTAGACACAACAAATGCAAATAATAATAATAATAATAATAATAATAATAATAATAATAATGTAAATCCTCTCTGAATAAGCTGACTAAGAAAATACTGTGATAGCCTCGCCTTAAGGTCGCCATAACGGCTTAAAGGCAAAACACCATACACACCTAATAATATATAGTGCTATACTATATAAGAGTATCGTATTTGGTGTTGTTGTGTGACTTCCGTGTCCAGCTTCTGGCGACCCTGTCATGGGACTTTCTGGGGCTGAGAGAGTGTGACTTGCCCAAGTTCACCCAGTTTCAGATTTCGACGGCCCAACAGGGATTTGAACTCCGATCTCCAGAGTCCTAGTCCTTGGCTTAAACCACTACACCACTAATGATGATAATCCATAGTGGACCTTGACCTACTCTTTAATTTGTGGGAGAGTAGGAGGAAAGAGAGCAACGTCGGCAAAGCCCCAAGCATGTGGTTTAGTTTGTGAAGCCTGCAGTAGAAGGACAAGAATAAACACGCAACAAAACATCAGTATTGAGGGGGGGGGGGAACAGAAAAAGTAGATTGAGGGTCCCATGGAGCCGGCACCCACCCACTCCTTTCCTCATCATCTTCATCATCAGGATGATTGTTTTCACTTGGTCCTTTCGGAAATAGCTCCTGCTACTGTCTGTGTTACTAGTGACAGGCGCACTACTAAGTCCTTGTTCCTCTTACCTTTGGTGTACTGGTATATTTGGTGGAGTTTTTCCCTGGCTTTGTTTCTTGTAAACCTGCGGTTGGGTAGCTGTTGTTGTGTGCCTTCAAGTCCTTTCCAACTTGTGCGACTCTAAGGACTCTAAGGGAAGCCTATCATGGATTTGTTGAAAGATTTTTTTTTTAATGGATTTGTTGGCAAAATGCTGTTGCCTTCCTCTGAGGCTGAGAGACAGTCACTTGCCCCAGGTCACCCAGTGGGTTTCTGTGGCTGAGCTGGGATTTGAACCTGTGTCTCCCAGAGTCCTAGTCCGATGCTCAGACCACTACCGCTTCAAGTCACCTATCGATTTATGGCGACCCTATGAATTGGACTCAGAGGTCTTTAGCCACCTCCACCAGGACTCCCACCTGAGCGCAAACCAGGGCTGACTCTACTTAGATCAGACAGAATCTGGTTCCTTACTCCTTCATAAACTGGAAAAGACTGGGGTCCTAGATTTGGACACTGGGGGACATGTATGGGTCATTGAAACCTGTTGAATTTATCACTGAGGGCACGTCACACACTCTCAGCCTCAAAGCCCCCCCCCCCGGGATGGGCCGCCAAAAGTCGGGAATTACTTGGAGATCCACAACAGCAACAACAAACAACAACAAAACGTAGGCAATGATCCAGGCTGACACCCCTTTAACTGCTTCATGCTATGGAATTCTAGGAACTGTACTTTTGTGAGAAATTTTGTCAAAGAGCTTTGGCGCCACGACGAACTACAGTTCCCAGAATCCCCTAGCCTTGAGCCAGAGCAATTCGTAGTGGTTTTAAACCGGATTATTCCTGCAGTGTGGCTTGTGCGGGAAGATAAGAGTTCCGGTGTGCACTTCTTCTTCTTTCCCTTCTCCCCCAGTTTGGTCATGATGGTTAAAAAAATTCATAGGAGGAGGATCTAGATCTCCTCTCTCTTTTCTTCGGGGCTCTCTTTTAGTTTAGTTTTGTTTGTTTTTGTTTTGTTTTTTGTTCCTCTAAAGACGGTTGCGAACAGAGACATTCCTGCCAATCTATTTGACTTTCGCAGCCCTTTCCTGAGGTCCGGTTTTTGCCCATTTCATTGCGGGGAGCCGTTCAGAGATGCTGAAGGTCTCTCTTCTGTCTTTCTAGAGGCTCACGAGCAAACAAAAAAAGCCTCCCGTTTAAACACGCAGACAGCCTGGCAGTATCTTTGCCCTCTCTAGCAAAGAACAGGAAACTTTTTCAGATTTAATTCCCCTGTCGCACTTTCACAGGGCTCCTTTTTTAAACAGATTGGTGGTTTGGGATTTTTAAATCCGTAAGGTTTGTTTTATTTTAGATTTTCTTTCGGCTTGTCTGGAGGACAGAAACTATTTGTCCCTTTCCAGTGAACTTTCCATAGAACTCTGGGTCCTTCTCTCCTTTATGCTGGGACCATTTGGCTTCTTTGAGATATTGAAAAAATCTCCCTTGCGACTGACCATTTCCCTATGAAGTGGACTTTCCTATAAAGTTAAGAGGGAGAGGGAAAGAGGAGGGAAAGAGGGACAGTTATATTCAGCGATGCCCCCAATGAGCAAAATAAAAACAGGATCTTCAAGGGAAAGAAATGAAATCGGGAAAACTTTATTGCACCAGAGATCCATTTCTTAGTGAATTGTATTATCTTTTTCCTTCCACCTGAAGCCTTTGAATTTAGTCCTACAACCCAATCTATTTCAAATCGTGACAAATTCATTGTCCTTTTATCGAAAAGTTAGCCTCTTGTTTCACCGACATTTCCTTCCGGCAGGTTTTGATTCTAGGTGCATTTTAGTCCTAAATATGATTTTGGAATAAAACCAGCTGCCTCGATTTCAGGAGACTACGGTTCCTCTAAAATTTACGAAAGGGAATGACTAGCCAGACGCACTTTACTCGTTGCTTCCGAAGGAGTTCCGTTCCAATTGCACCGACCTTCGGAGCTCCGCTGAAGCCACTTGCAAATTCCGCTTAACTTCAGTAATGCTGTGTAAGGAATCGGATTTCTTTAGTAACTCTCCCGATCTAGAATCTCTTTTAACGGAGTAGAAAGAACCATTGGTTCCAGCGGCGTTGCGTCCTAAATAAATGTATTTTAGGGTCTGAATTTTAAATTTAAAACCTAGGATTCCCCCTTTCAAAATAAAGACTGTCGTCTTTTTCTTTCAATACACTTTCTTTTCTTTGTGTTTTGAAATATCCACATTAGGGGAACCTGGGTCCAAAACACACTGCAGAACGAATCTAGTTTGAGACCGCTTTAACTGCCTGGGCTCGATAATAGAGAATTCTATCCTTTTGTGAGACCTTTTGCCTTCTCTGTCTGGTGCAACAATAAACTACAATTCCCAGGATTCCCTAGCACTGAGCCAAGGCAGTTGAAGCGGTCTCAAACGGGGTTATTTCTGCAGTGTGGTTTGGACCATAACGGTTCACTAGATTCTTCCTTCTTCTCTGCACATCTCGCCTAAATCCTGCTGAAGATCGTAGAGAGGAGAGTCCCATTGAAACCAGAGGTATTTCATTGATTTCAATGGGGCTCCTTCAAGACATAATCTGGCTGGGTTGAATTCGCTAGCGGAAACCAAACTGGTTTTCGCCCTGGATTAGTAAAAACCCTCCAAAACTCAAGGCGGCTCCCAATTTGCGCCGCCGCCGTAGTTTACACGGCAGAGCAAAACTAAAGCGGGCCCGATCTCTCTTTCCCTCCTCCTCTTTCCTTTCCCCTTCCCTCCTTCCCTCTCTCTCTCTCTCTCTCCCCAACTCCCTCCCCACACCCCAAGATCCCCCAACTTGCCTTTGCCTCTGAGGATCCCCCGCTGCCCCTCTACCAGCGGTTTTAAGGAAAGAAGCACAAACATGGAGCTGATTTGGTTTTTATTAAGTCCTGGGCGAGAGAGGGAGAGCGAAAGGGGGGAATAAAAGGAGGGAAGGGAAGGGAAGCTTCCCCCCCCCCTAAAAAAAACGAGGAAAGAATTAAGCAGGTAATAAAGAAGAGAAAGAAAGGGAAAGCCACCGAAAGCTTTCTTGGATCGGAAACCGACCCAAAGAAGGACTGGCGGGGATCCTAGGAAAACCGAGGCTGGGACTTCTGAAGGCAATGTGGCTCACTGCAGAAATAATGCAGTTTGAGATCGGTTCAACTGCCCTGGCCCTGTGCTAGGAGGAGGCCCATTGAAATCAATGGGACACCTCTGGTTTCAATGGGACTTTCCTCTCCACGATCTTTAGTGAGATTTAGGAGAGATGTGCAGAGAAGAAGGAAGTGAACCCTTATGGTCCAAAACACACTGCAGAAATAATCCCGTCTGAGACCGCTTTAACTTCCCCGGGCTCAGTGCTAGGTAATGCTGGAGGTTGTAGTTTAGGGTGGCACTAGATAGAGAAGGCGTAATGTCCCACAAAACTACAGTCCCCAGAAGTCCCTAGGGCAGTTAAAGAGGTCTCAGACGAGATGATTTCTCCAGGGTGTGTTTTGGACCGGAGTTACTAGACTGCTATCCTTTCAGTCTCTCTATGGCTGCATCCACATTGCAGAAATAATCCGGTCTGAGATCACTTTAACTGCCATGGCTCAAAGCTATGAAATTCTGGGAACTGTAGATTTTTGTGAGACATTTAGCTTTCTCTGCCTGGTGCCACAATAAACGATTCCCTAGCAGTAGTTTTTTAGGGCACCAGAGTAGAGCCCTATTTCCATTGCATTCACTTATCGTTATTTTTGTATAATGTTCTGTATGTAGCACAGGGAATAAAAGCATTTAGGAAAGTTTTTACCAGAGGTCATATCCAGATAGCCTGGGATTAGCCATCCTACTCCATAATGTTTTTCTAAACCTGCAACAAAATTTGTTTCCTTTGTTCATATTTGATCATGAGCCTATTTTTTTCCATCAAGAAGGGAAAAAAACTACAACACTTATTGTGATACCGTCATTGAGGATTTAAGAGGAAGAAAAACCCGTCGGAAAGCAGGGCAGTTAATTGGCTGTGGATGCAGCCTAAAATGTCCTGGGATTCTTGGGTTTCAGCTGGGAGGCGGGAGTCACATTAGTCCATCCATACGCTTTCAGGGTTGAAGCCGATTCAAGCCCCTAATTCGAGAGGAGGGGGGAAAGCCGTCGGATTTGGCTTTGTCACGCATTGAATCGGCTTAGGCTCCCTCAGCACTGTAAATGTTTCAGCCCTGTTTTATATAGTCAGGTTATTAAAACTGGTTTCCACTCGGCTAAACCGAATTTCCTGGCTTTTCACTCGATGGAAACTTCTGCAGGAGTTGGGAGTGAGGCGACAGAAAAAAGGCATCTTCCCTTTGTCTTAACTTAAACTTACACACATCCAGAAGAAGCAAGACTATATAAATCCTTGCTCGAGGGACAGCAGCCTTCCCACCAACGCATCACTGAAACATGCCCTAGGATTTAAGAGACCAGGGTTCAAATCCCGGCTCGGCCATGTAAAGTCGCACTCTCTCATCCTCAGAGGATGGCCATGGCAAACCCCCTCTGAACAAATCTTGCCGGGAAAACCCTATGATAGGGTTGCCTTAGTTGGAAACGACTTGAAAGCACACAACAAGAAACAAATCAGACAAATGTTGTCGTTGCGAGTCCCAACCTTTCTCTCCCAGACGTTCCTCTGTTCCCCCCTCTTAAGAATCTCTCCCAGAAAACTCATTCCTTCCATAGGGTTGGCACAATGGATCCCTATAAGTGACCCAAGGATCCCAACTCTTGCTGAGAGTGCCAGCTGCATTAAGACCCATATTGCTGCTGCTACTTCTTGTTATTGTTGTTGTGTGCCTTCGGGTCCTTCTTTTGTGATTTTCTTGGCAAAGTTTGTCCAGAGGAGGTTTGTCCAGGGCCTTCCCCTGAGGCTGAGAGAGTGTGACTTGCCCAAGGTTCCCCCAGTGATGGCCCAGCTGGGAATTAAGTCCTATCCCCACATCCATAACCACTAGGCCACGCTGCTACCATTCCGTTCTGGTGATTTCCCTGTAGGAGAAATACGGGTGTGTTATTTCTTTTCTTTTTCTTTCTTCCTTTCAGCAGGGATGGCCCTGGGGGAAAAGGGTTAAACCTCTTTCCAACTGAGGAGCCACGGATGCCGTTTGCGTAATATCTTTATTACTGAAAACTTCAAGGTAAAAGCGAGAGAGAAGGAGAGAGAGAGCGAGAGAGAGAGAGAGCCAGGGAGAGAAGGAGTGCAATGGGAACCAGATGTGGGGATGGGGAAAAAAGGAGGGATGACAAAGTGGTCCGCCTCAGAGGCCGACGAAGGTGAAAACTGAAGACGAAGCTCTTCCAGAGCAGGAAAGGGTCCACTGAAGCCTCCCCTGAAATCCTGAGGTCTGAAGTCCTACTGTTTTTGCTGTTGTTGTGTTTTCTTGGCAAGGTTCTTCAGAGTGGGTTTGCCATTGTCGCCCTCTGAGGCCGAGAGAGTGTGACTTGCCCAAGGCCACCCAGTAGGCTTCGTGGCTGAGCCGGGATTCAAAGCCTGGTCTCCAGAGTCGTCGCCAAATGTTCAAACCACTAGGTCAAATTGCCTTGCTAATCTGTACAGACTGGCTGTCAAGAATCCCGCAAGGATGCGAATACAGACAGTCCCCCACTTCCCTCTCCTATAGTGAGGGAAGTAGTAAAGTGCTCCCTCCTCAAATGTGGTGTTGTGGTCTGAGTCTGGGAGACCCGGGTTCGACTCAGCCCTGGAAACTCACTGAGTGGTGACCTTAGGCAAGTCAATAGCAATAGCAAGTACATTTCTATACCGCTTCTCAGTGCACTTAAGCACTCCCTAAGCGGTTTACAGAGTGTAAGCTAATTGCCCCCAACAGTCTGGGTACTCATTTTAGCAACTTTGGAAGGATGCAAGCCTGAGTCCAGCTTGAGCCCTTTTGCTGGTATTGAACTCGCAACCTTATATGGTTTGTGAGTGAGTGGCTGCAGGACACGGCGCCACCAGGGCCAGTCACGCTCTCTCGGCCTCAGAGGAAGGCAATGGCAAACCCCCTCTGGAGAAATCAAAAGAGGCCAAAAATAAATTTAAAATAAAATAAGAATGTCAATTGCCGAAGGGTTTTCCTTGTCCCTACGCTGCCAAGAAGGACGGAACCGTTGGATTTCCGCCTACCCAAGGTGACCAGGCGTCCTCCTTTTCCAAGACCTGTCCTCCATTTCAACCTTCTGTCAAGGAGGAGTTTCAAAACGCCCTCCATATTGAGCAGGACTAAGTAAGAAGCGTGATTTGACACTGATACGAGCGCGTTTAGCTTTTGGTTGGTAGCGTCCTCCATTTTTTGATTGGATGTCCTCCATTTGGCCTTGTCCCTCTGCCCTGCTTGTTGGGGGATTCTGGGTGGTGGTTGCTCTCTGCATTGGAATTGACCCTGTCCTCCAAGACTCCCTGTCCTCCTCTGCTCTGCTCAGGTCATGCAAATACAGGAGTCCTTTAATGTCGCAAGTATTCCTCCTCTCTTTCTACCATCTTCTACCTTTCCCAGCATTATTACCTTTATCTAATGAGTCTAGTCTTCTCATGATGTGGCCAAAATAAGGCAGCTTCAATCGAGTCATCTCGACTTCTACGGGTCTTTCAGGCTTGATCTATTCAAGGACCCATTTGGGTAGAAAGCAAAGATGGAATCAGGACGCAGGGAGATCTTGTAGCACCTTAAGTCTCAAAGGTGCTACAAGGGCTGCAACCACACTGGAGAGATAGCCCGGTTTGGCACCGCTTGAACTACCCTGGCTCAAGGCTGTGGAATTCTGGGAGTTGGAGTTTGTTGTGGGCCCAGAACGGAGAGGAGCTCTGGACCCCACAACAAACTCCAGCTCCCAGAACTCCCAGAATCCCATAGCCTTGAGCCTGGGCAATTCAAGCAGTGCTAAACTGGGTTATCTCTCCAGTGTTAAGATCTCTCCATTGATTTCTCTCTTTGGCTGCCCATTGTATCCTCAGCCCTCTCTTCAGCCCCACATCTCTGGGATTGATGGTTCAAAGTGGTTGGGGAAGAAAAAGGGACAGAAAAGAGGGAAGGGGAGGACGATCCTTGGAAGATTTGGCCCTAGAGGGACCGAAGCGCATCCAAGAACTTGTCTGCCTGGCACAGAAGCCCCCATTCAGCCCTCTAATCGCATTAAGGTCATGGGACTCCGCTCTCTCGCCAACCCCCCCCCAAGACACAAGTCCCCTCCTTTCACTAAAAAATGCAAAACCACCCCCCTAAGCTGAGTCCCACTTCTTTTCTCTTCTCCCCCCCCCAAAAAAAACTGCCTTCTTCTCCTTGTACAGAGGGAAAGGGAGGGGGCCTTGAGTCCTTGGGGGTGAGTGGCTGGGATTGAGGAGGAAGAGGAGGAGGAGGAGGAAAAGGGAGGAAGAGAGAAGAAAAAGGAGGGTTCTTCGAGAGGGGCTTGCTGCTCTCTCCTTGCTCCTCCTGGCTTTGGGCAGAGAGGGAAAGGGGAGGGAAGAGGGGGCTAGGCGAGGGAGAGACCCCTTCGCTCGGCCTTGGAAGGAGGGGGCAGCGGAGGAGCTCTCGGGAACATCTGAATCCTCTTAGTGCTCCCTCGCCCTAAAAGAGCGAGAGAGAGAAAGAGACAAGGGAAGGGAAGGGGGAGAGAGGAGGAGTGGAAAAGGGAGCCCAAGAGAAAGAGTTCCTGGACGAGAGAGAGGAAGAGGAGGAGGAAGAAGAGGAGGAAGAGAAGAAGAAAGAAGGGGGAGGAAGAGGAAGAAAGGGCGAGGAAGAGGAGGGGAAGGAGGAGTGGGGGGAGGGAGAGGGGGAAGGGGAGGGGGGGGGAGGAGGGAGAGGGAGAGGGAGAGGGAGAGGGAGAGGGAGGGGAGGGGGGAGGGAGGGGGGAGTCCAGCGCTGCCTTCCCCGCCGGGCCCTTCCTTCTTTTTCAATCCGAGGCCATGAATGCCGAGAGCTGCGTTGCCTTTTGCGACCCGTCCGCTGCCATGGAGTCCTTCTACAGCGCCGCCTCGTCGCAGCCAAGCCCCGCCGCCGAGGGCTCCTCGCCTTTTAGGGCATTCCCCGGCGGCGGCGGAGGAGCAGGAGGAGGAGGAGGAGGCGGCGGCGGCGGAGGAGGAGGAGGCGACAAATTCAGCCCCGCTTTCCTGGCCGGCAAAGGGCAAAGCTTCGGCGCCGGGGACAGCAACGCCAGCAACGCCGCCAGCAGCAGCAGCAGCCCCAAGGGCCGGGGCCGCTACGCTCCGCCGGAATGCCAGCAGCCCCTCGACGGCAACGGAGCCACCCAGCAGCATCAGCAGCACCAGCAGCACCAGCACCTCTCCGCCGCTGCCTTTAGCAAGTACCATCCGCAGCAGCAGCAGCAGCAACAGCAGCCTCCTCCGCCTCCTCCTCCTCCTCCTCCTCTCTACGGGCAGAGGAGCGCTTGCAAAAGCCCCCCCCGACGGCAGCCTCAAGCTCTCGGAGCCCGGGCCCCACAACGGAGCCCTGCCGCTCTCCTGCTACGGTGAGTCTCCCGAAAGGACGGGGGAAGGGGAGGCAGGGATGGGGGAGCACTTGAGGGCACTTAGACGGCCCTTTCCTCCTTCTTCTTTCTTCTTCTCCTTTTGAGTGAGAGGACATCGGGTCACTGTGGGCGCCCAGGGGTCAAGGGGCGAGCGAGGACACCCAAAGGACTCCGGTTCTATCGAGGAAGAGAGGCCCAACCAGAGTCCTGGGGGGGGTCCTCGTTTGCCCCTTGACCCCTGGGGGCCCAGAGTGACCTCAAAATGTCGGGAAAAAATAGAGGATGCGACCCAAGCAAACGCTCCTAGTAATGTCCATTCCTGCTTCGGAGTCCTCTTGCAGTTGGAGGACATGTGGAGAGTTCCTCCTGGGCATGAAATGGAGGGCATCTCTTCTTGGAAAAGGGGAGGATAAGATTCGGAGTTAGGATTCTGTTTTCCGCTTGTGCATTTTCCCCTTCGTCTTGGAGTATAAATATAT
>NC_056522.1:304826020-304829783 GCF_019175285.1 Sceloporus undulatus | reverse complement strand
TATTATTATTATTATTATTATTATTATTATTATTATTATTATTATTATTATTATTATTAGAGAGGGTTACTAGGGTAAGGCTGTGAAGGTGAATAAAAGAAAGAAAGAAAGAAAGAAAGAAAGAAAGAAAGAAAGAGACGAGCTATGCTGTCCCGAAAGCAACTCTGCTGACTTCCCTTCATCGAGGGGACGCCGCAACGGCCTCGATCCTCGCGAGTTAAGCCGCTGCCTTTTAAAGTTCGTGAGAGGGACGAGAAGAGACGTTTCTAAGAGATTTCTATTTGGGATGATTAGTAACAACAACAAGAATAAACTGTGATGGTTAAAAAGGAGGATTAAAAAGAGTGATAACAGTGATTTTAAAAATGAGTGATAAGAATGATATAAAAAAAGTGGGAAAGGGGGTATAAAAAGAGTGATACAAAAAAAAGTGTGATAAGAGTGATGGTGAAAAAGAGATTTCAAAGAGCAATGAAAAAAAAAGAATCACTCCATGACGGGGAATCTGGCTATGTCGGCTTAACTGGTTTGGGGATGGGGCTCAGGGCAATGTTTCTGGGGAAATCGTCGCCAAAAGAACGCGTCCCCGATGGAAATCAGGGAGTTTGGGGGAAGAAGTTTCCTTTGTTTTAAAATCACATTGAAAAGTGATTGATCCGGACTAAATATATTCCGGCATCTCCGCTTTGGGTTTCCAAAAAGCAAACTTTTCGCTCTTCTCTTTGAAATAACGGAGCTCCTTAATCCGGGTTCGTCCTCGTTACGACTGGAACGAGGGCGACTGCTGGTTTAGGAGACTCTTCTTATAAGAGAAGAAATGAACCCCATCAAGGAAAAGGAAAATAGGATGATCTCTCCCTAAACTCTCTGTTTCTCAGCCTTACCAACCATTCTCACTTCGAAGTCACTTCTCTCATGTGTCCTGCCCCTTTCAGATGCAGAATCCGATTTCCAGAAACCTGAAGGACCAAATGTGTTCTCCTGAAGTGTGGCGTCTCCAGCGGCTTGGCTTTGGCCGGATCGCCCCCAATCTCTGGGCGAGTCCCCCTCTTAAACTTATTTCAGCCTCTCAGAAAAGGACGAGTAGCCCCTTTGAGCCTTACAAGAGCCCCCCCAAAAAGGCTTAAAGGGACTACTCGAGGGGAGATCTGGCTACTCATCTATTTCTGGGAGGCTGAAATAAACTCGAGGGGGACTTTCCAAGTGACTGGGGGCGGTCCAGGCAAAATTAAGCCGCTGGGATGGACTGATCCATGGTCTCCTTTTGTGCTGAAAAAAGGGGGATGGGACCTTTGGGCCCTCAATCTCTCTGTCCAAAATCCGACGCGCTGCTTATTGTACCTCAAAGACTTTGGTCCTGACTTTGCTCTCGGAGGATCTTCTCTCGCTCTTCTTCTCTCCCTTTTCATTCCTTTTCCCACCCCACCCCAAAAAGGCTTCGGAAGTCCGGGAGTGTTTTTCTGCCCAGAGGGAAAGCAAGAGGGTCCGGGGTTAAGTTAACAAGCCATCCATCAAGGCGAGAGCAGAGAGAGCCAGCCTTTGCTTCCAGGTTGCGCTTTCTCTGGCTGCTTCCGCACTGGAGAAATAATCCGGTTCGGCACCGCTAGAACTGCCTTGGCTCAAGGCTATGGAATTCTGGGAAGTGGAATTGGTTGCGGCACCAGAGACCAGAATTCCATAGGCTTGAGTCAGGGTAGGTCAACTGGTCTCAAACCGGATTATTTCTCCATTGAGGAGCCAGTCTTTCCTCCCTCCTCCAGCTAAAAAAATTGCATTCACACTGCAACCTGCAACCCACACTGCAGAAATAATCCCGTTTGACCCCACTGGTTTAGGGCTGTGTAATTCTGGGAGTTGTAGTTTCATGAGACATTTAGCTTTCTCTGTCAGAGAGCTCTGGTGCCACAACAAACTACTAATCCCAGGATTCCACATCACTCAGCTGTGTCAGTTAAAATGACATCGAGCCGGATTAATGCCGCAGTGGGGATGTATGCAACCCAAGGCGGCTGGCGCATTTTCCAAAGCGTGGCAATTGGGGCTATGTTGCGGTTAGGAAAACTAGTAAGGGGGTAAAGTTTAGGTATATCTAACCATGGCTTTCTCCAGATGAGGCAAAAGTATCTGGAGAGCACACACAAACACAGACACACAATAGTTTCCTGCTAGCGATCTAGGTTCTCCCCAGCTCTCCTCTGGAGAGAGGAAAAAGGGAATTTCCTTTTGCAGAATTGCTCTTGACCTCCAAGAAATTCGGATTCTTTTTCTTTCCCTAGAAAATAAAGGAGCCCTTCTAAGGCACACACACACACACACACACACACACACACACACAGAGACACTCAAGTTGTGGGTTCTTGGCTGTGTAGAGAGACCTTCCCTTGGCTGTGTAGAGACCTTTCCTATATTCCAGAAGACTCTAAAGGGGGATCGGATGAAGTTACGGATCGGGGCCTTAATAAATGCAGGACTTTTCTAAAACTTCCCAAGAACTCGGGAGACATAAAACTAGCGGAGGCTGTCGCCTTGGCTTTATTCTGCAGGACAAATGTCCTAGAAGCAGAAGTGGCAGATGTCGAAACATCATGCGGTGGGTGAGGTCGGAAGGAGGCAAGCCACGTTGCGGTGCCACAAGTCCCTGGTGGGCCACTTGGAAGAAAGGCAGGAAGCAGAGGCAACTCCGTTGCGTCCTGCTGCCTTTTTCATGATACATACATACATACATATTTTTCCCCTGACCAACGAGACCCCTCTTAAAAGCGGAATCACTCCGAATCGGGGCCCGGAAAGAAAATCCAGGGAGGTGGCCAAGGGAAGCAGAGAGCTTCAGAGTCCATTTTCTTCCGACGCCACTCCGTTTCTTCTAAGGAGGGTTTTCATTGCAGTGGGACCCGTTTCGCTGACGATAGTCTCAAATTTTCCTTCCAGGGAATGGGAGGTGCATCCCGCACGGAGAAATAACGCGGTTTGACACCACTTGATGGCTCAAGGCTATGGAATCTATTAATTCTATCCTAGAATTCCATAGCCTGAGCCAAAGTGGTGTCAAACCGCATTATTCTCCAGTGCGGATACAGCCCAAGAATTAAGAACGGGAATCAAAACCTTCCCAAACGCAAACCTGTTTTCATAAATCTTGCTCCGCTACATCCTTCTCTGCCGTCCCTAGCCTCAAATTCCCAGCTCACACCGCATTCCCTACAACTTCCAACCCAGATGTTGGAATCCCTGCCATAGGCACCGAGGCCCACTATTCCGGATGATTAGAAATTAGAAATCCGTGGAGAGGAGAGGCTCGTGTTCATTTCAACGGTCTTCATCGGCTGTTATACTGGTGTTTATATATATATATACTGTATATATTTTTAAAAATATTAAGATTTGTAAATAATGTTTTGCAAAGCTCTGTTCGCCTCCTAAAGCAGGCGTTTAGATTTGTATGATGATCAATAAATCCAATGGTTCGCCTTAGTTGAGTTCAATCCACGTTGGTGTAAATCCCATTGATACAAGGTCCACATTAATTCGGATTAAACAACAAAATATACTGCAGAAATAATCCAATTTGAGACTGCTTGACTGCCCTGGCTCAGAGCTAGGGAATCCTAGGAACGGTAGTTGTTGTTGCACCAGACTCTCTGGCAGAGAAGACGAAATGCCTCACAAAACTACAGTTCCCAGAATTTCTTAGCATTGAGCCAGGGAAGTTAAGTGGTCTCAGATTGGATTATTTCTGCAGTATGTTTTGGACCTTAGGCCCTGC